>NC_046976.1:1459586-1624182 GCF_009769545.1 Cyclopterus lumpus | reverse complement strand
GAGAGGAATAAAAGGCTGAGAGAGTCAAATAATACTGAGCTGTCTAAAAGGGTAGTTGGTACTTTACAAAGCACAAGGTAGGTGGTTGGTGATGTTTCATAAACGATAAAAAAAGAGGTTGTGACATGAAGCTTATTCTTGGGAGATGTTATTTTGTGCCGTGGACGGCTGTTCAAACGGAATGCCTTCAGTACTGCGACATATATCATAGATTATGCTATTTACAACAGTGAGGAAATCATTGGACTGGGATGCTTGTGGCATCGAGAGTTGGAGCCAAACTTTAACATTGGTCTGACAGTGAGGACATTCATCTCAGGTTAATTTCTTGCCTAAAACAACATAGCCCAACATGGGGCTCGAACCCACGACCCTGAGATTAAGAGTCTCATGCTCTACCGACTGAGCTAGTTAGGCATAGCACACAATAAAAAGGGTCGTGGGTTCGAGCCCCACTTTGGGTAATGCTATTGTATACTATCAACTACTTAGTTTAAGTAATGCCTTTGGTCCTGCAAAGTATTTGACGGATGATGCTAGTTACCATTAGTGAGAGGAATAGAAGGCTGAGAGAGTCAAATAAATAACTGAGCTGTCTAAAAGGGTAGTTGGTACTTTACAAAACACAAGGTAGGTGGTTGGTGATGTTTCATAAACGATAAAAAAAGAGGTTGTGAATTGGAGCTTATTCTTGGGAGATGTTATTTTGTGCCGTGGACGGCTGTTCAAACGGAATGCCTTCAGTACTGCGACATATATCATAGATGATGCTATTTACAACAGTGAGGAAATCATTGGACTGGGATGCTTGTGGCATCGTGAGTTGGAGCCCAACTTTAACATTGGTCTGACGGTGAGGACATTCATCTCAGGTTAATTTCTTGCCTAAAACAATATAGCCCAACGTGGGGCTCGAAGCCACGACCCTGAGATTTCCCTTGGTCCTGCAACGTATATGACAGATGATGCTAGTTACCCGTAATGAGAGGAATCAAAGGCTGTGAGAGTCAAAGATAATTTAGCTGTCTAAAAGGGTAGTTGGTACTTTACAAAAAAACACAAGGTAGGTTGTTGGTGATGTTTTTATAAACGATAAAAAAGAGGTTGTGACTTGGAGCTTATTCTTGGGAGATGTTATTTTGTGCCGTGGACGGCTGTTCAAACGGAATGCCTTCAGTACTGCAACATATATCATAGATGATGCTATTTACAACAGTGAGGAAATCATTGGACTGGGATGCTTGTGGCATCGTGAGTTGGAGCCAAAACTTTAACATTGGTCTGACAGTGAGGACATTCATCTCAGGTTAATTTCTTGCCTAAAACAACATAGCCCAACGTGGGGCTCGAACCCACGACCCTGAGATTAAGAGTCTCATGCTCTACCGACTGAGCTAGTCAGGCATAGCACACAATAAAAAGGGTAGTGGGTTCGAGCCCCTCTTTGGGTAATGCTATTGTATACTATCAACTACTTAGTTTAAGTAATGCCTTTGGTCCTGCAAAGTATTTGACGGATGATGCTAGTTACCATTAATGAGAGGAATAAAAGGCTGAGAGAGTCAAATAAATAACTGAGCTGTCTAAAAGGGTAGTTGGTACTTTACAAAACACAAGGTAGGTGGTTGGTGATGTTTCATAAACGATAAAAAAAGAGGTTGTGACTTGGAGCTTATTCTTGGGAGATGTTATTTTGTGCCGTGGACGGCTGTTCAAACGGAATGCCTTCAGTACTGCAGACATATATCATAGATGATGCTATTTACAACAGTGAGGAAATCATTGGACTGGGATGCTTGTGGCATCGTGAGTTGGAGCCAAACTTTAACATTGGTCTGACAGTGAGGACATTCATCTCAGGTTAATTTCTTGCCTAAAACAACATAGCCCAACGTGGGGCTCGAACCCACGACCCTGAGATTAAGAGTCTCATGCTCTATACCGACTGAGCTAGTCAGGCATAGCACACAATAAAAAGGGTAGTGGGTTCGAGCCCCTCTTTGGGTAATGCTATTGTATACTATCAACTACTTAATTTAAGTAATGCCTTTGGTCCTGCAAAGTATTTGACGGATGATGCTAGTTACCATTAATGAGAGGAATAAAACGCTGAGAGAGTCAAATAAATAACTGAGCTGTCTAAAAGGGTAGTTGGTACTTTACAAAGCACAAGGTAGGTGGTTGGTGATGTTTCATAAACGATAAAAAAAGAGGTTGTGACTTGGAGCTTATTCTTGGGAGATGTTATTTTGTGCCGTGGACGGCTGTTCAAACGGAATGCCTTCAGTACTGCGACATATATCATAGATGATGCTATTTACAACAGTGAGGAAATCATTGGACTGGGATGCTTGTGGTATCGTGAGTTGGAGCCAAACTTTAACATTGGTCTGACAGTGAGGACATTCATCTCAGGTTAATTTCTTGCCTAAAACAACATAGCCCAACGTGGGGCTCGAACCCACGACCCTGAGATTAAGAGTCTCATGCTCTACCGACTGAGCTAGTCAGGCATAGCACACAATAAAAAGGGTAGTGGGTTCGAGCCCCTCTTTGGGTAATGCTATTGTATACTATCAACTACTTAGTTTAAGTAATGCCTTTGGTCCTGCAAAGTATTTGACGGATGATGCTAGTTACCATTAATGAGAGGAATAGAAGGCTGAGAGAGTCAAATAAATAACTGAGCTGTCTAAAAGGGTAGTTGGTACTTTACAAAACACAAGGTAGGTGGTTGGTGATGTTTCATAAACGATAAAAAAAGAGGTTGTGACATTGGAGCTTATTCTTGGGAGATGTTATTTTGTGCCGTGGACGGCTGTTCAAACGGAATGCCTTCAGTACTGCGACATATATCATAGATGATGCTATTTACAACAGTGAGGAATCATTGGACTGGGATGCTTGTGGCATCGTGAGTTGGAGCCAAACTTTAACATTGGTCTGACGGTGAGGACATTCATCTCAGGTTAATTTCTTGCCTAAAACAACATAGCCCACAGTGGGGCTCGAAGCCCACGACCCTGAGATTAAGAGTCTCATGCTCTACCGACTGAGCTAGTCAGGCATAGAACACAATAAAAAGGGTAGTGGGTTCGAGCCCCTCTTTGGGTAATGCTATTGTATACTATCAACTACTTAGTATAAGTAATGCCTTTGGTCCTGCAAAGTATTTGACGGATGATGCTAGTTACCATTAATGAGAGGAATAAAAGGCTGAGAGAGTCAAATAAATAACTGAGCTGTCTAAAAGGGTAGTTGGTACTTTACAAAACACAAGGTAGGTGGTTGGTGATGTTTCATAAACGATAAAAAAAGAGGTTGTGACTTGGAGCTTGGAGATGTTATTTTGTGCCGTGGACGGCTGTTCAAACGGAATGCCTTCAGTACTGCAACATATATCATAGATGATGCTATTTACAACAGTGAGGAAATCATTGGACTGGGATGCTTGTGGCATCGTGAGTTGGAGCCAAACTTTAACATTGGTCTGACGGTGAGGACATTCATCTCAGGTTCATTTCTTGCCTAAAACAACATAGCCCAACGTGGGGCTCTACCGACTGAGCTAGTCAGGCATAGCACATAAGAAAAAAAGGGTAGTGGGTTCGAGCCCCTCTTTGGGTAATGCTATTGTATACTATCAACTACTTAGTTTAAGTAATGCCTTTGGTCCTGCAAAGTATTTGACAGATGATGCTAGTTACCATTAATGAGAGAAATAGAAGGCTGAGAGAGTCAAATAAATAACTGAGCTGTCTAAAAGGGTAGTTGGTACTTTACAAAACACAAGGTAGGTGGTTGGTGATGTTTCATAAACGATAAAAAAAGAGGTTGTGACTTGGAGCTTATTCTTGGGAGATGTTATTTTGTGCCGTGGACGGCTGTTCAAACGGAATGCCTTCAGTACTGCGACATATATCATAGATGATGCTATTTACAACAGTGAGGAAATCATTGGACTGGGATGCTTGTGGCATCGTGAGTTGGAGCCAAACTTTAACATTGGTCTGACGGTGAGGACATTCATCTCAGGTTCATTTCTTGCCTAAAACAACATAGCCCAACGTGGGGCTCTACCGACTGAGCTAGTCAGGCATAGCACATAAGAAAAAAGGGTAGTGGGTTCGAGCCCCTCTTTGGGTAATGCTATTGTATACTATCAACTACTTAGTTTAAGTAATGCCTTTGGTCCTGCAAAGTATTTGACAGGATGATGCTAGTTACCATTAATGAGAGGAATAGAAGGCTGAGAGAGTCAAATAAATAACTGAGCTGTCTAAAAGGGTAGTTGGTACTTTACAAAACACAAGGTAGGTGGTTGGTGATGTTTCATAAACGATAAAAAAAGAGGTTGTGAATTGGAGCTTATTCTTGGGAGATGTTATTTTGTGCCGTGGACGGCTGTTCAAACGGAATGCCTTCAGTACTGCGACATATATCATAGATGATGCTATTTACAACAGTGAGGAAATCATTGGACTGGGATGCTTGTGGCATCGTGAGTTGGAGCCAAACTTTAACATTGGTCTGACAGTGAGGACATTCATCTCAGGTTAATTTCTTGCCTAAAACAAAATAGCCCAACGTGGGGCTCGAACCCACGACCCTGAGATTAAGAGTCTCATGCTCTACCGACTGAGCTAGTCAGGCATAGCACACAATAAAAAGGGTAGTGGGTTCGAGCCCCTCTTTGGGTAATGCTATTGTATACTATCAACTACTTAGTTTAAGTAATGCCTTTGGTCCTGCAAAGTATTGACGGATGATGCTAGTTACCATTAATGAGAGGAATAGAAGGCTGAGAGAGTCAAATAAATAACTGAGCTGTCTAAAAGGGTAGTTGGTACTTTACAAAACACAAGGTAGGTGGTTGGTGATGTTTCATAAACGATAAAAAAAGAGGTTGTGACTTGAAGCTTATTCTTGGGAGATGTTATTTTGTGCCGTGGACGGCTGTTCAAACGGAATGCCTTCAGTACTGCGACATATATCATAGATGATGCTATTTACAACAGTGAGGAAATCATTGGACTGGGATGCTTGTGGCATCGTGAGTTGGAGCCAAACTTTAACATTGGTCTGACGGTGAGGACATTCATCTCAGGTTCATTTCTTGCCTAAAACAACATAGCCCAACGTGGGGCTCGAACCCACGACCCTGAGATTAAGAGTCTCATGCTCTACCGACTGAGCTAGTCAGGCATAGAACACAATAAAAAGGGTAGTGGGTTCGAGCCCCTCTTTGGGTAATGCTATTGTATACTATCAACTACTTAGTTTAAGTAATGCCTTTGGTCCTGCAAAGTATTTGACGGATGATGCTAGTTACCATTAATGAGAGGAATAAAGGCTGAGAGAGTCAAATAAATAACTGAGCTGTCTAAAAGGGTAGTTGGTACTTTACAAAACACAAGGTAGGTGGTTGGTGATGTTTCATAAACGATAAAAAAAGAGGTTGTGACATTGGAAGCTTATTCTTGGGAGATGTTATTTTGTGCCGTGGACGGCTGTTCAAACGGAATGCCTTCAGTACTGCGACATATATCATAGATGATGCTATTTACAACAGTGAGGAAATCATTGGACTGGGATGCTTGTGGCATCGTGAGTTGGAGCCAAACTTTAACATTGGTCTGACGGTGAGGACATTCATCTCAGGTTAATTCTTGCCTAAAACAACATAGCCCAACGTGGGGCTCGAACCCACGACCCTGAGATTAAGAGTCTCATGCTCTACCGACTGAGCTAGTCAGGCATAGAACACAATAAAAAGGGTAGTGGGTTCGAGCCCCTCTTTGGGTAATGCTATTGTATACTATCAACTACTTAGTATAAGTAATGCCTTTGGTCCTGCAAAGTATTTGACGGATGATGCTAGTTACCATTAATGAGAGGAATAAAAGGCTGAGAGAGTCAAATAAATAACTGAGCTGTCTAAAAGGGTAGTTGGTACTTTACAAAACACAAGGTAGGTGGTTGGTGATGTTTCATAAACGATAAAAAAAGAGGTTGTGACTTGGAGCTTGGAGATGTTATTTTGTGCCGTGGACGGCTGTTCAAACGGAATGCCTTCAGTACTGCAACATATATCATAGATGATGCTATTTACAACAGTGAGGAAATCATTGGACTGGGATGCTTGTGGCATCGTGAGTTGGAGCCAAACTTTAACATTGGTCTGACGGTGAGGACATTCATATCAGGTTCATTTCTTGCCTAAAACAACATAGCCCAACGTGGGGCTCTACCGACTGAGCTAGTCAGGCATAGCACATAAGAAAAAAGGGTAGTGGGTTCGAGCCCCTCTTTGGGTAATGCTATTGTATACTATCAACTACTTAGTTTAAGTAATGCCTTTGGTCCTGCAAAGTATTTGACAGATGATGCTAGTTACCATTAATGAGAGAAATAGAAGGCTGAGAGAGTCAAATAAATAACTGAGCTGTCTAAAAGGGTAGTTGGTACTTTACAAAACACAAGGTAGGTGGTTGGTGATGTTTCATAAACGATAAAAAAAGAGGTTGTGACTTGGAGCTTATTCTTGGGAGATGTTATTTTGTGCCGTGGACGGCTGTTCAAACGGAATGCCTTCAGTACTGCGAACATATATCATAGATGATGCTATTTACAACAGGAGGAAATCATTGGACTGGGATGCTTGTGGCATCGTGAGTTGGAGCCAAACTTTAACATTGGTCTGACGGTGAGGACATTCATCTCAGGTTCATTTCTTGCCTAAAACAACATAGCCCAACGTGGGGCTCTAACCGACTGAGCTAGTCAGGCATAGCACATAAGAAAAAAAGGGTAGTGGGTTCGAGCCCCTCTTTGGGTAATGCTATTGTATACTATCAACTACTTAGTTTAAGTAATGCCTTTGGTCCTGCAAAGTATTTGACAGATGATGCTAGTTACCATTAATGAGAGGAATAGAAGGCTGAGAGAGTCAAATAAATAACTGAGCTGTCTAAAAGGGTAGTTGGTACTTTACAAAACACAAGGTAGGTGGTTGGTGATGTTTCATAAACGATAAAAAAAGAGGTTGTGAATTGGAGCTTATTCTTGGAGATGTTATTTTGTGCCGTGGACGGCTGTTCAAACGGAATGCCTTCAGTACTGCGACATATATCATAGATGATGCTATTTACAACAGTGAGGAAATCATTGGACTGGGATGCTTGTGGCATCGTGAGTTGGAGCCAAACTTTAACATTGGTCTGACAGGTGAGGACATTCATCTCAGGTTAATTTCTTGCCTAAAACAACATAGCCCAACGTGGGGCTCGAACCCACGACCCTGAGATTAAGAGTCTCATGCTCTACCGACTGAGCTAGTCAGGCATAGCACACAATAAAAAGGGTAGTGGGTTCGAGCCCCTCTTTGGTTAATGCTATTGTATACTATCAACTACTTAGTTTAAGTAATGCCTTTGGTCCTGCAAAGTATTTGACGGATGATGCTAGTTACCATTAATGAGAGGAATAGAAGGCTGAGAGAGTCAAATAAATAACTGAGCTGTCTAAAAGGGTAGTTGGTACTTTACAAAACACAAGGTAGGTGGTTGGTGATGTTTCATAAACGATAAAAAAAGAGGTTGTGACTTGAAGCTTATTCTTGGGAGATGTTATTTTGTGCCGTGGACGGCTGTTCAAACGGAATGCCTTCAGTACTGCGACATATATCATAGATGATGCTATTTACAACAGTGAGGAAATCATTGGACTGGGATGCTTGTGGCATCGTGAGTTGGAGCCAAACTTTAACATTGGTCTGACGGTGAGGACATTCATCTCAGGTTCATTTCTTGCCTAAAACAACATAGCCCAACGTGGGGCTCGAACCCACGACCCTGAGATTAAGAGTCTCATGCTCTACCGACTGAGCTAGTCAGGCATAGAACACAATAAAAAGGGTAGTGGGTTCGAGCCCCTCTTTGGGTAATGCTATTGTATACTATCAACTACTTAGTTTAAGTAATGCCTTTGGTCCTGCAAAGTATTTGACGGATGATGCTAGTTACCATTAATGAGAGGAATAGAAGGCTGAGAGAGTCAAATAAATAACTGAGCTGTCTAAAAGGGTAGTTGGTACTTTACAAAACACAAGGTAGGTGGTTGGTGATGTTTCATAAACGATAAAAAAAGAGGTTGTGACATGAAGCTTATTCTTGGGAGATGTTATTTTGTGCCGTGGACGGCTGTTCAAACGGAATGCCTTCAGTACTGCGACATATATCATAGATGATGCTATTTACAACAGTGAGGAAATCATTGGACTGGGATGCTTGTGGCATCGTGAGTTGGAGCCAAACTTTAACATTGGTCTGACGGTGAGGACATTCATCTCAGGTTAATTTCTTGCCTAAAACAACATAGCCCAACGTGGGGCTCGAACCCACGACCCTGAGATTAAGAGTCTCATGCTCTACCGACTGAGCTAGTCAGGCATAGAACACAATAAAAAGGGTAGTGGGTTCGAGCCCCTCTTTGGGTAATGCTATTGTATACTATCAACTACTTAGTATAAGTAATGCCTTTGGTCCTGCAAAGTATTTGACGGATGATGCTAGTTACCATTAATGAGAGGAATAAAAGGCTGAGAGAGTCAAATAAATACTGAGCTGTCTAAAAGGGTAGTTGGTACTTTACAAAAACACAAGGTAGGTGGTTGGTGATGTTTCATAAACGATAAAAAAAGAGGTTGTGACTTGGAGCTTGGAGATGTTATTTTGTGCCGTGGACGGCTGTTCAAACGGAATGCCTTCAGTACTGCAACATATATCATAGATGATGCTATTTACAACAGTGAGGAAATCATTGGACTGGGATGCTTGTGGCATCGTGAGTTGGAGCCAAACTTTAACATTGGTCTGACGGTGAGGACATTCATCTCAGGTTCATTTCTTGCCTAAAACAACATAGCCCAACGTGGGGCTCTACCGACTGAGCTAGTCAGCATAGCACATAAGAAAAAAGGGTAGTGGGTTCGAGCCCCTCTTTGGGTAATGCTATTGTATACTATCAACTACTTAGTTTAAGTAATGCCTTTGGTCCTGCAAAGTATTTGACAGATGATGCTAGTTACCATTAATGAGAGAAATAGAAGGCTGAGAGAGTCAAATAAATAACTGAGCTGTCTAAAAGGGTAGTTGGTACTTTACAAAACACAAGGTAGGTGGTTGGTGATGTTTCATAAACGATAAAAAAAGAGGTTGTGACTTGGAGCTTATTCTTGGGAGATGTTATTTTGTGCCGTGGACGGCTGTTCAAACGGAATGCCTTCAGTACTGCGACATATATCATAGATGATGCTATTTACAACAGTGAGGAAATCATTGGACTGGGATGCTTGTGGCATCGTGAGTTGGAGCCAAACTTTAACATTGGTCTGACGGTGAAGACATTCATCTCAGGTTAATTTCTTGCCTAAAACAATATAGCCCAACGTGGGGCTCGAAGCCACGACCCTGAGATTTCCCTTGGTCCTGCAAAGTATTTGACGGATGATGCTAGTTACCCGTAATGAGAGGAATCAAAGGCTGTGAGAGTCAAAGATAATTTAGCTGTCTAAAAGGGTAGTTGGTACTTTACAAAAAAACACAAGGTAGGTGGTTGGTGATGTTTCATAAACGATAAAAAAGAGGTTGTGACTTGGAGCTTGGAGATGTTATTTTGTGCCGTGGACGGCTGTTCAAACGGAATGCCTTCAGTACTGCAACATATATCATAGATGATGCTATTTACAACAGTGAGGAAATCATTGGACTGGGATGCTTGTGGCATCGTGAGTTGGAGCCAAACTTTAACATTGGTCTGACGGTGAGGACATTCATCTCAGGTTCATTTCTTGCCTAAAACAACATAGCCCAACGTGGGGCTCGAACCCACGACCCTGAGATTAAGAGTCTCATGCTCTACCGACTGAGCTAGTCAGGCATAGCACACAATAAAAAGGGTAGTGGGTTCGAGCCCCTCTTTGGTTAATGCTATTTTATACTATCAACTACTTAGTTTAAGTAATGCCTTTTGGTCCTGCAAAGTATTTGACGGATGATGCTAGTTACCATTAATGAGAGGAATAGAAGGCTGAGAGAGTCAAATAAATAACTGAGCTGTCTAAAAGGGTAGTTGGTACTTTACAAAACACAAGGTAGGTGGTTGGTGATGTTTCATAAACGATAAAAAAAGAGGTTGTGAATTGGAGCTTATTCTTGGGAGATGTTATTTTGTGCCGTGGACGGCTGTTCAAACGGAATGCCTTCAGTACTGCGACATATATCATAGATGATGCTATTTACAACAGTGAGGAAATCATTGGACTGGGATGCTTGTGGCATCGTGAGTTGGAGCCAAACTTTAACATTGGTCTGACAGTGAGGACATTCATCTCAGGTTAATTTCTTGCCTAAACAACATAGCCCAACGTGGGGCTCGAACCCACGACCCTGAGATTAAGAGTCTCATGCTCTACCGACTGAGCTAGTCAGGCATAGCACACAATAAAAAGGGTAGTGGGTTCGAGCCCCTCTTTGGGTAATGCTATTGTATACTATCAACTACTTAGTTTAAGTAATGCCTTTGGTCCTGCAAAGTATTTGACGGATGATGCTAGTTACCATTAATGAGAGGAATAGAAGGCTGAGAGAGTCAAATAAATAACTGAGCTGTCTAAAAGGGTAGTTGGTACTTTACAAAACACAAGGTAGGTGGTTGGTGATGTTTCATAAACGATAAAAAAAAGAGGTTGTGACTTGAAGCTTATTCTTGGGAGATGTTATTTTGTGCCGTGGACGGCTGTTCAAACGGAATGCCTTCAGTACTGCGACATATATCATAGATGATGCTATTTACAACAGTGAGGAAATCATTGGACTGGGATGCTTGTGGCATCGTGAGTTGGAGCCAAACTTTAACATTGGTCTGACAGTGAGGACATTCATCTCAGGTTAATTTCTTGCCTAAAACAACATAGCCCAACGTGGGGCTCGAACCCACGACCCTGAGATTAAGAGTCTCATGCTCTACCGACTGAGCTAGTCAGGCATAGCACACAATAAAAGGGTAGTGGGTTCGAGCCCCTCTTTGGGTAATGCTATTGTATACTATCAACTACTTAGTTTAAGTAATGCCTTTGGTCCTGCAAAGTATTTGACGGATGATGCTAGTTACCATTAATGAGAGAAATAGAAGGCTGAGAGAGTCAAATAAATAACTGAGCTGTCTAAAAGGGTAGTTGGTACTTTACAAAACACAAGGTAGGTGGTTGGTGATGTTTCATAAACGATAAAAAAAGAGGTTGTGACTTGAGCTTATTCTTGGGAGATGTTATTTTGTGCCGTGGACGGCTGTTCAAACGGAATGCCTTCAGTACTGCGACATATATCATAGATGATGCTATTTACAACAGTGAGGAAATCATTGGACTGGGATGCTTGTGGCATCGTGAGTTGGAGCCAAACTTTAACATTGGTCTGACGGTGAGGACATTCATCTCAGGTTAATTTCTTGCCTAAAACAACATAGCCCAACGTGGGGCTCGAACCCACGACCCTGAGATTAAGAGTCTCATGCTCTACCGACTGAGCTAGTCAGGCATAGAACACAATAAAAAGGGTAGTGGGTTCGAGCCCTCTTTGGGTAATGCTATTGTATACTATGAACTACTTAGTATAAGTAATGCCTTTGGTCCTGCAAAGTATTTGACGGATGATGCTAGTTACCATTAATGAGAGGAATAGAAGGCTGAGAGAGTCAAATAAATAACTGAGCTGTCTAAAAGGGTAGTTGGTACTTTACAAAACACAAGGTAGGTGGTTGGTGATGTTTCATAAACGATAAAAAAAGAGGTTGTGACTTGGAGCTTGGAGATGTTATTTTGTGCCGTGGACGGCTGTTCAAACGGAATGCCTTCAGTACTGCGACATATATCATAGATGATGCTATTTACAACAGTGAGGAAATCATTGGACTGGGATGCTTGTGGCATCGTGAGTTGGAGCCAAACTTTAACATTGGTCTGACGGTGAGGACATTCATCTCAGGTTCATTTCTTGCCTAAAACAACATAGCCCAACGTGGGGCTCTACCGACTGAGCTAGTCAGGCATAGCACATAAGAAAAAAAGGGTAGTGGGTTCGAGCCCCTTCTTTGGGTAATGCTATTGTATACTATCAACTACTTAGTTTAAGTAATGCCTTTGGTCCTGCAAAGTATTTGACAGATGATGCTAGTTACCATTAATGAGAGAAATAGAAGGCTGAGAGAGTCAAATAAATAACTGAGCTGTCTAAAAGGGTAGTTGGTACTTTACAAAACACAAGGTAGGTGGTTGGTGATGTTTCATAAACGATAAAAAAAGAGGTTGTGACTTGGAGCTTATTCTTGGGAGATGTTATTTTGTGCCGTGGACGGCTGTTCAAACGGAATGCCTTCAGTACTGCGACATATATCATAGATGATGCTATTTACAACAGTGAGGAAATCATTGGACTGGGATGCTTGTGGCATCGTGAGTTGGAGCCCAACTTTAACATTGGTCTGACGGTGAAGACATTCATCTCAGGTTAATTTCTTGCCTAAAACAATATAGCCAACGTGGGGCTCGAAGCCACGACCCTGAGAGTTCGTTTGGTCCTGCAACGTATATGACAGATGATGCTAGTTACCCGTAATGAGAGGAATCAAAGGCTGTAAGAGTCAAAGATAATTTACCTGTCTAAAAGGGTAGTTGGTACTTTACAAAAAAACACAAGGTAGGTTGTTGGTGATGTTTTTATAAACGATAAAAAAAGAGGTTGTGACTTGGAGCTTGGAGATGTTATTTTGTGCCGTGGACGGCTGTTCAAACGGAATGCCTTCAGTACTGCAACATATATCATAGATGATGCTATTTACAACAGTGAGGAAATCATTGGACTGGGATGCTTGTGGCATCGTGAGTTGGAGCCAAACTTTAACATTGGTCTGACGGTGAGGACATTCATCTCAGGTTCATTTCTTGCCTAAAACAACATAGCCCAACGTGGGGCTCGAACCCACGACCCTGAGATTAAGAGTCTCATGCTCTACCGACTGAGCTAGTCAGGCATAGCACACAATAAAAAGGGTAGTGGGTTCGAGCCCCTCTTTGGTTAATGCTATTGTATACTATCAACTACTTAGTTTAAGTAATGCCTTTTGTCCTGCAAAGTATTTGACGGATGATGCTAGTTACCATTAATGAGAGGAATAGAAGGCTGAGAGAGTCAAATAAATAACTGAGCTGTCTAAAAGGGTAGTTGGTACTTTACAAAACACAAGGTAGGTGGTTGGTGATGTTTCATAAACGATAAAAAAAGAGGTTGTGAATTGGAGCTTATTCTTGGGAGATGTTATTTTGTGCCGTGGACGGCTGTTCAAACGGAATGCCTTCAGTACTGCGACATATATCATAGATGATGCTATTTACAACAGTGAGGAAATCATTGGACTGGGATGCTTGTGGCATCGTGAGTTGGAGCCAAACTTTAACATTGGTCTGACAGTGAGGACATTCATCTCAGGTTGATTTCTTGCCTAAAACAACATAGCCCAACGTGGGGCTCGAACCCACGACCCTGAGATTAAGAGTCTCATGCTCTACCGACTGAGCTAGTCAGGCATAGCACACAATAAAAAGGGTAGTGGGTTCGAGCCCCTCTTTGGGTAATGCTATTGTATACTATCAACTACTTAGTTTAAGTAATGCCTTTGGTCCTGCAAAGTATTTGACGGATGATGCTAGTTACCATTAATGAGAGGAATAGAAGGCTGAGAGAGTCAAATAAATAACTGAGCTGTCTAAAAGGGTAGTTGGTACTTTACAAAACACAAGGTAGGTGGTTGGTGATGTTTCATAAACGATAAAAAAAGAGGTTGTGACTTGAAGCTTATTCTTGGGAGATGTTATTTTGTGCCGTGGACGGCTGTTCAAACGGAATGCCTTCAGTACTGCGACATATATCATAGATGATGCTATTTACAACAGTGAGGAAATCATTGGACTGGGATGCTTGTGGCATCGTGAGTTGGAGCCAAACTTTAACATTGGTCTGACAGGTGAGGACATTCATCTCAGGTTAATTTCTTGCCTAAAACAACATAGCCCAACGTGGGGCTCGAACCCACGACCCTGAGATTAAGAGTCTCATGCTCTACCGACTGAGCTAGTCAGGCATAGCACACAATAAAAAGGGTAGTGGGTTCGAGCCCCTCTTTGGGTAATGCTATTGTATACTATCAACTACTTAGTTTAAGTAATGCCTTTGGTCCTGCAAAGTATTTGACAGGATGATGCTAGTTACCATTAATGAGAGGAATAGAAGGCTGAGAGAGTCAAATAAATAACTGAGCTGTCTAAAAGGGTAGTTGGTACTTTACAAAACACAAGGTAGGTGGTTGGTGATGTTTCATAAACGATAAAAAAAGAGGTTGTGACTTGGAGCTTATTCTTGGGAGATGTTATTTTGTGCCGTGGACGGCTGTTCAAACGGAATGCCTTCAGTACTGCGACATATATCATAGATGATGCTATTTACAACAGTGAGGAAATCATTGGACTGGGATGCTTGTGGCATCGTGAGTTGGAGCCAAACTTTAACATTGGTCTGACGGTGAGGACATTCATCTCAGGTTAATTTCTTGCCTAAAACAACATAGCCCAACGTGGGGCTCGAACCCACGACCCTGAGATTAAGAGTCTCATGCTCTACCGACTGAGCTAGTCAGGCATAGAACACAATAAAAGGGTAGTGGGTTCGAGCCCCTCTTTGGGTAATGCTATTGTATACTATCAACTACTTAGTATAAGTAATGCCTTTGGTCCTGCAAAGTATTTGACGGATGATGCTAGTTACCATTAATGAGAGGAATAAAAGGCTGAGAGAGTCAAATAAATAACTGAGCTGTCTAAAAGGGTAGTTGGTACTTTACAAAACACAAGGTAGGTGGTTGGTGATGTTTCATAAACGATAAAAAAAGAGGTTGTGACTTGGAGCTTGGAGATGTTATTTTGTGCCGTGGACGGCTGTTCAAACGGAATGCCTTCAGTACTGCAACATATATCATAGATGATGCTATTTACAACAGTGAGGAAATCATTGGACTGGGATGCTTGTGGCATCGTGAGTTGGAGCCAAACTTTAACATTGGTCTGACGGTGAGGACATTCATCTCAGGTTCATTTCTTGCCTAAAACAACATAGCCCAACGTGGGGCTCTACCGACTGAGCTAGTCAGGCATAGCACATAAGAAAAAAGGGTAGTGGGTTCGAGCCCCTCTTTGGGTAATGCTATTGTATACTATCAACTACTTAGTTTAAGTAATGCCTTTGGTCCTGCAAAGTATTTGACAGATGATGCTAGTTACCATTAATGAGAGAAATAGAAGGCTGAGAGAGTCAAATAAATAACTGAGCTGTCTAAAAGGGTAGTTGGTACTTTACAAAACACAAGGTAGGTGGTTGGTGATGTTTCATAAACGATAAAAAAAGAGGTTGTGACTTGGAGCTTATTCTTGGGAGATGTTATTTTGTGCCGTGGACGGCTGTTCAAACGGAATGCCTTCAGTACTGCGACATATATCATAGATGATGCTATTTACAACAGTGAGGAAATCATTGGACTGGGATGCTTGTGGCATCGTGAGTTGGAGCCAAACTTTAACATTGGTCTGACGGTGAAGACATTCATCTCAGGTTAATTTCTTGCCTAAAACAATATAGCCCAACGTGGGGCTCGAAGCCACGACCCTGAGATTTCCCTTGGTCCTGCAAAGTATTTGACGGATGATGCTAGTTACCCGTAATGAGAGGAATCAAAGGCTGTGAGAGTCAAAGATAATTTAGCTGTCTAAAAGGGTAGTTGGTACTTTACAAAAAAACACAAGGTAGGTTGTTGGTGATGTTTTTATAAACGATAAAAAAAGAGGTTGTGACTTGGAGCTTGGAGATGTTATTTTGTGCCGTGGACGGCTGTTCAAACGGAATGCCTTCAGTACTGCAACATATATCATAGATGATGCTATTTACAACAGTGAGGAAATCATTGGACTGGGATGCTTGTGGCATCGTGAGTTGGAGCCAAACTTTAACATTGGTCTGACGGTGAGGACATTCATCTCAGGTTAATTTCTTGCCTAAAACAACATAGCCCAACGTGGGGCTCGAACCCACGACCCTGAGATTAAGAGTCTCATGCTCTACCGACTGAGCTAGTCAGGCATAGCACACAATAAAAAGGGTAGTGGGTTCGAGCCCCTCTTTGGTTAATGCTATTGTATACTATCAACTACTTAGTTTAAGTAATGCCTTTTGTCCTGCAAAGTATTTGACGGATGATGCTAGTTACCATTAATGAGAGGAATAGAAGGCTGAGAGAGTCAAATAAATAACTGAGCTGTCTAAAAGGGTAGTTGGTACTTTACAAAACACAAGGTAGGTGGTTGGTGATGTTTCATAAACGATAAAAAAAGAGGTTGTGACTTGAAGCTTATTCTTGGGAGATGTTATTTTGTGCCGTGGACGGCTGTTCAAACGGAATGCCTTCAGTACTGCGACATATATCATAGATGATGCTATTTACAACAGTGAGGAAATCATTGGACTGGGATGCTTGTGGCATCGTGAGTTGGAGCCAAACTTTAACATTGGTCTGACGGTGAGGACATTCATCTCAGGTTAATTTCTTGCCTAAAACAACATAGCCCAACGTGGGGCTCGAACCCACGACCCTGATGATTAAGAGTCTCATGCTCTACCGACTGAGCTAGTCAGGCATAGAACACAATAAAAAGGGTAGTGGGTTCGAGCCCCTCTTTGGGTAATGCTATTGTATACTATCAACTACTTAGTATAAGTAATGCCTTTGGTCCTGCAAAGTATTTGACGGATGATGCTAGTTACCATTAATGAGAGGAATAAAAGGCTGAGAGAGTCAAATAAATAACTGAGCTGTCTAAAAGGGTAGTTGGTACTTTACAAAACACAAGGTAGGTGGTTGGTGATGTTTCATAAACGATAAAAAAAGAGGTTGTGACTTGGAGCTTGGAGATGTTATTTTGTACCGTGGACGGCTGTTCAAACGGAATGCCTTCAGTACTGCAACATGTATCATAGATGATGCTATTTACAACAGTGAGGAAATCATTGGACTGGGATGCTTGTGGCATCGTGAGTTGGAGCCAAACTTTAACATTGGTCTGACGGTGAGGACATTCATCTCAGGTTCATTTCTTGCCTAAAACAACATAGCCCAACGTGGGGCTCTACCGACTGAGCTAGTCAGGCATAGCACATAAGAAAAAAGGGTAGTGGGTTCGAGCCCCTCTTTGGGTAATGCTATTGTATACTATCAACTACTTAGTTTAAGTAATGCCTTTGGTCCTGCAAAGTATTTGACAGATGATGCTAGTTACCATTAATGAGAGAAATAGAAGGCTGAGAGAGTCAAATAAATAACTGAGCTGTCTAAAAGGGTAGTTGGTACTTTACAAAACACAAGGTAGGTGGTTGGTGATGTTTCATAAACGATAAAAAAAGAGGTTGTGACTTGGAGCTTATTCTTGGGAGATGTTATTTTGTGCCGTGGACGGCTGTTCAAACGGAATGCCTTCAGTACTGCGACATATATCATAGATGATGCTATTTACAACAGTGAGGAAATCATTGGACTGGGATGCTTGTGGCATCGTGAGTTGGAGCCAAACTTTAACATTGGTCTGACGGTGAAGACATTCATCTCAGGTTAATTTCTTGCCTAAAACAATATAGCCCAACGTGGGGCTCGAAGCCACGACCCTGAGATTTCCCTTGGTCCTGCAAAGTATTTGACGGATGATGCTAGTTACCCGTAATGAGAGGAATCAAAGGCTGTGAGAGTCAAAGATAATTTAGCTGTCTAAAAGGGTAGTTGGTACTTTACAAAAAAACACAAGGTAGGTTGTTGGTGATGTTTTTATAAACGATAAAAAAAGAGGTTGTGACTTGGAGCTTGGAGATGTTATTTTGTGCCGTGGACGGCTGTTCAAACGGAATGCCTTCAGTACTGCAACATATATCATAGATGATGCTATTTACAACAGTGAGGAAATCATTGGACTGGGATGCTTGTGGCATCGTGAGTTGGAGCCAAACTTTAACATTGGTCTGACGGTGAGGACATTCATCTCAGGTTCATTTCTTGCCTAAAACAACATAGCCCAACGTGGGGCTCGAACCCACGACCCTGAGATTAAGAGTCTCATGCTCTACCGACTGAGCTAGTCAGGCATAGCACACAATAAAAAGGGTAGTGGGTTCGAGCCCCTCTTTGGGTAATGCTATTGTATACTATCAACTACTTAGTTTAAGTAATGCCTTTGGTCCTGCAAAGTATTTGACGGATGATGCTAGTTACCATTAATGAGAGGAATAGAAGGCTGAGAGAGTCAAATAAATAACTGAGCTGTCTAAAAGGGTAGTTGGTACTTTACAAAACACAAGGTAGGTGGTTGGTGATGTTTCATAAACGATAAAAAAAGAGGTTGTGACTTGAAGCTATTCTTGGGAGATGTTATTTTGTGCCGTGGACGGCTGTTCAAACGGAATGCCTTCAGTACTCTGCGACATATATCATAGATGATGCTATTTACAACAGTGAGGAATCATTGGACTGGGATGCTTGTGGCATCGTGAGTTGGAGCCAAACTTTAACATTGGTCTGACGGTGAAGACATTCATCTCAGGTTAATTTCTTGCCTAAAACAATATAGCCCAACGTGGGGCTCGAAGCCACGACCCTGAGATTTCCCTTGGTCCTGCAAAGTATTTGACGGATGATGCTAGTTACCCGTAATGAGAGGAATCAAAGGCTGTGAGAGTCAAAGATAATTTAGCTGTCTAAAAGGGTAGTTGGTACTTTACAAAAAAACACAAGGTAGGTTGTTGGTGATGTTTTTATAAACGATAAAAAAAGAGGTTGTGACTTGGAGCTTGGAGATGTTATTTTGTGCCGTGGACGGCTGTTCAAACGGAATGCCTTCAGTACTGCGAACATATATCATAGATGATGCTATTTACAACAGTGAGGAAATCATTGGACTGGGATGCTTGTGGCATCGTGAGTTGGAGCCCAACTTTAACATTGGTCTGACGGTGAAGACATTCATCTCAGGTTAATTTCTTGCCTAAAACAATATAGCCCAACGTGGGGCTCGAAGCCACGACCCTGAGATTTCCCTTGGTCCTGCAAAGTATTTGACGGATGATGCTAGTTACCATTAATGAGAGGAATAAAAGGCTGAGAGAGTCAAATAAATAACTGAGCTGTCTAAAAGGGTAGTTGGTACTTTACAAAACACAAGGTAGGTGGTTGGTGATGTTTCATAAACGATAAAAAAAGAGGTTGTGACTTGAAGCTTATTCTTGGGAGATGTTATTTTGTGCCGTGGACGGCTGTTCAAACGGAATGCCTTCAGTACTGCGACATATATCATAGATGATGCTATTTACAACAGTGAGGAAATCATTGGACTGGGATGCTTGTGGCATCGTGAGTTGGAGCCAAACTTTAACATTGGTCTGACGGTGAGGACATTCATCTCAGGTTCATTTCTTGCCTAAAACAACATAGCCCAACGTGGGGCTCGAACCCACGACCCTGAGATTAAGAGTCTCATGCTCTACCGACTGAGCTAGTCAGGCATAGAACACAATAAAAAGGGTAGTGGGTTCGAGCCCCTCTTTGGGTAATGCTATTGTATACTATCAACTACTTAGTTTAAGTAATGCCTTTGGTCCTGCAAAGTATTTGACGGATGATGCTAGTTACCATTAATGAGAGGAATAAAAGGCTGAGAGAGTCAAATAAATAACTGAGCTGTCTAAAAGGGTAGTTGGTACTTTACAAAACACAAGGTAGGTGGTTGGTGATGTTTCATAAACGATAAAAAAAGAGGTTGTGACTTGGAGCTTGGAGATGTTATTTTGTGCCGTGGACGGCTGTTCAAACGGAATGCCTTCAGTACTGCAACATATATCATAGATGATGCTATTTACAACAGTGAGGAAATCATTGGACTGGGATGCTTGTGGCATCGTGAGTTGGAGCCAAACTTTAACATTGGTCTGACGGTGAGGACATTCATCTCAGGTTCATTTCTTGCCTAAAACAACATAGCCCAACGTGGGGCTCGAACCCACGACCCTGAGATTAAGAGTCTCATGCTCTACCGACTGAGCTAGTCAGGCATAGCACATAATAAAAAGGGTAGTGGGTTCGAGCCCCTCTTTGGGTAATGCTATTGTATACTATCAACTACTTAGTTAAGTAATGCCTTTGGTCCTGCAAAGTATTTGACAGGATGATGCTAGTTACCATTAATGAGAGAAATAGAAGGCTGAGAGAGTCAAATAAATAACTGAGCTGTCTAAAAGGGTAGTTGGTACTTTACAAAACACAAGGTAGGTGGTTGGTGATGTTTCATAAACGATAAAAAAAGAGGTTGTGACTTGGAGCTTATTCTTGGGAGATGTTATTTTGTGCCGTGGACGGCTGTTCAAACGGAATGCCTTCAGTACTGCGACATATATCATAGATGATGCTATTTACAACAGTGAGGAAATCATTGGACTGGGATGCTTGTGGCATCGTGAGTTGGAGCCAAACTTTAACATTGGTCTGACGGTGAAGACATTCATCTCAGGTTAATTTCTTGCCTAAAACAATATAGCCCAACGTGGGGCTCGAAGCCACGACCCTGAGATTTCCCTTGGTCCTGCAAAGTATTTGACGGATGATGCTAGTTACCCGTAATGAGAGGAATCAAAGGCTGTGAGAGTCAAAGATAATTTAGCTGTCTAAAAGGGTAGTTGGTACTTTACAAAAAAACACAAGGTAGGTTGTTGGTGATGTTTTTATAAACGATAAAAAAAGAGGTTGTGACTTGGAGCTTGGAGATGTTATTTTGTGCCGTGGACGGCTGTTCAAACGGAATGCCTTCAGTACTGCAACATATATCATAGATGATGCTATTTACAACAGTGAGGAAATCATTGGACTGGGATGCTTGTGGCATCGTGAGTTGGAGCCAAACTTTAACATTGGTCTGACGGTGAGGACATTCATCTCAGGTTCATTTCTTGCCTAAAACAACATAGCCCAACGTGGGG
Source organism: Cyclopterus lumpus (assembly GCF_009769545.1). Lineage (NCBI taxonomy): Eukaryota > Metazoa > Chordata > Actinopteri > Perciformes > Cyclopteridae > Cyclopterus > Cyclopterus lumpus. The sequence continues at coordinate 1,603,015 of NC_046976.1, read as the reverse complement.
CTCTACCGACTGAGCTAGTCAGGCATAGCACATAAGAAAAAAGGGTAGTGGGTTCGAGCCCCTCTTTGGGTAATGCTATTGTATACTATCAACTACTTAGTTTAAGTAATGCCTTTGGTCCTGCAAAGTATTTGACGGATGATGCTAGTTACCATTAATGAGAGGAATAAAAGGCTGAGAGAGTCAAATAAATAACTGAGCTGTCTAAAAGGGTAGTTGGTACTTTACAAAACACAAGGTAGGTGGTTGGTGATGTTTCATAAACGATAAAAAAAAGAGGTTTGTGACTTGGAGCTTGGAGATGTTATTTTGTGCCGTGGACGGCTGTTCAAACGGAATGCCTTCAGTACTGCAACATATATCATAGATGATGCTATTTACAACAGTGAGGAAATCATTGGACTGGGATGCTTGTGGCATCGTGAGTTGGAGCCAAACTTTAACATTGGTCTGACGGTGAGGACATTCATCTCAGGTTCATTTCTTGCCTAAAAACAACATAGCCCAACGTGGGGCTCGAACCCACGACCCTGAGATTAAGAGTCTCATGCTCTACCGACTGAGCTAGTCAGGCATAGCACATAAGAAAAAGGGTAGTGGGTTCGAGCCCCTCTTTGGGTAATGCTATTGTATACTATCAACTACTTAGTTTAAGTAATGCCTTTGGTCCTGCAAAGTATTTGACAGGATGATGCTAGTTACCATTAATGAGAGAAATAGAAGGCTGAGAGAGTCAAATAAATAACTGAGCTGTCTAAAAGGGTAGTTGGTACTTTACAAAACACAAGGTAGGTGGTTGGTGATGTTTCATAAACGATAAAAAAAGAGGTTGTGACTTGGAGCTTATTCTTGGGAGATGTTATTTTGTGCCGTGGACGGCTGTTCAAACGGAATGCCTTCAGTACTGCGACATATATCATAGATGATGCTATTTACAACAGTGAGGAAATCATTGGACTGGGATGCTTGTGGCATCGTGAGTTGGAGCCAAACTTTAACATTGGTCTGACGGTGAAGACATTCATCTCAGGTTAATTTCTTGCCTAAAACAATATAGCCCAACGTGGGGCTCGAAGCCACGACCCTGAGATTTCCCTTGGTCCTGCAAAGTATTTGACGGATGATGCTAGTTACCCGTAATGAGAGGAATCAAAGGCTGTGAGAGTCAAAGATAATTTAGCTGTCTAAAAGGGTAGTTGGTACTTTACAAAAAAACACAAGGTAGGTTGTTGGTGATGTTTTTATAAACGATAAAAAAAAGAGGTTGTGACTTGGAGCTTGGAGATGTTATTTTGTGCCGTGGACGGCTGTTCAAACGGAATGCCTTCAGTACTGCAACATATATCATAGATGATGCTATTTACAACAGTGAGGAAATCATTGGACTGGGATGCTTGTGGCATCGTGAGTTGGAGCCAAACTTTAACATTGGTCTGACGGTGAGGACATTCATCTCAGGTTCATTTCTTGCCTAAAACAACATAGCCCAACGTGGGGCTCTACCGACTGAGCTAGTCAGGCATAGCACATAAGAAAAAAAGGGTAGTGGGTTCGAGCCCCTCTTTGGGTAATGCTATTGTATACTATCAACTACTTAGTTTAAGTAATGCCTTTGGTCCTGCAAAGTATTTGACAGATGATGCTAGTTACCATTAATGAGAGAAATAGAAGGCTGAGAGAGTCAAATAAATAACTGAGCTGTCTAAAAGGGTAGTTGGTACTTTACAAAACACAAGGTAGGTGGTTGGTGATGTTTCATAAACGATAAAAAAAAGAGGTTGTGACTTGGAGCTTATTCTTGGGAGATGTTATTTTGTGCCGTGGACGGCTGTTCAAACGGAATGCCTTCAGTACTGCGACATATATCATAGATGATGCTATTTACAACAGTGAGGAAATCATTGGACTGGGATGCTTGTGGCATCGTGAGTTGGAGCCAAACTTTAACATTGGTCTGACGGTGAAGACATTCATCTCAGGTTAATTTCTTGCCTAAAACAATATAGCCCAACGTGGGGCTCGAAGCCACGACCCTGAGATTTCCCTTGGTCCTGCAAAGTATTTGACGGATGATGCTAGTTACCCTTAATGAGAGGAATCAAAGGCTGTAGAGAGTCAAATAATAATTTAGCTGTCTAAAAGGGTAGTTGGTACTTTACAAAAAACACAAGGTAGGTGGTTGGTGATGTTTTATAAACGATAAAAAAAGAGGTTGTGACTTGGAGCTTGGAGATGTTATTTTGTGCCGTGGACGGCTGTTCAAACGGAATGCCTTCAGTACTGCAACATATATCATAGATGATGCTATTTACAACAGTGAGGAAATCATTGGACTGGGATGCTTGTGGCATCGTGAGTTGGAGCCAAACTTTAACATTGGTCTGACGGTGAGGACATTCATCTCAGGTTCATTTCTTGCCTAAAACAACATAGCCCAACGTGGGGCTCGAACCCACGACCCTGAGATTAAGAGTCTCATGCTCTACCGACTGAGCTAGTCAGGCATAGCACACAATAAAAAGGGTAGTGGGTTCGAGCCCCTCTTTGGGTAATGCTATTGTATACTATCAACTACTTAGTTTAAGTAATGCCTTTGGTCCTGCAAAGTATTTGACGGATGATGCTAGTTACCATTAATGAGAGGAATAAAAGGCTGAGAGAGTCAAATAAATAACTGAGCTGTCTAAAAGGGTAGTTGGTACTTTACAAAACACAAGGTAGGTGGTTGGTGATGTTTCATAAACGATAAAAAAAGAGGTTGTGACTTGGAGCTTGGAGATGTTATTTTGTGCCGTGGACGGCTGTTCAAACGGAATGCCTTCAGTACTGCGAACATATATCATAGATGATGCTATTTACAACAGTGAGGAAATCATTGGACTGGGATGCTTGTGGCATCGTGAGTTGGAGCCAAACTTTAACATTGGTCTGACGGTGAGGACATTCATCTCAGGTTAATTTCTTGCCTAAAACAACATAGCCCAACGTGGGGCTCGAACCCACGACCCTGAGATTAAGAGTCTCATGCTCTACCGACTGAGCTAGTCAGGCATAGAACACAATAAAAAGGGTAGTGGGTTCGAGCCCCTCTTTGGGTAATGCTATTGTATACTATCAACTACTTAGTTTAAGTAATGCCTTTGGTCCTGCAAAGTATTTGACGGATGATGCTAGTTACCATTAATGAGAGGAATAGAAGGCTGAGAGAGTCAAATAAATAACTGAGCTGTCTAAAAGGGTAGTTGGTACTTTACAAAACACAAGGTAGGTGGTTGGTGATGTTTCATAAACGATAAAAAAAGAGGTTGTGACTTGGAGCTTGGAGATGTTATTTTGTGCCGTGGACGGCTGTTCAAACGGAATGCCTTCAGTACTGCGAACATATATCATAGATGATGCTATTTACAACAGTGAGGAAATCATTGGACTGGGATGCTTGTGGCATCGTGAGTTGGAGCCAAACTTTAACATTGGTCTGACGGTGAGGACATTCATCTCAGGTTAATTTCTTGCCTAAAACAACATAGCCCAACGTGGGGCTCGAACCCACGACCCTGAGATTAAGAGTCTCATGCTCTACCGACTGAGCTAGTCAGGCATAGAACACAATAAAAAAGGGTAGTGGGTTCGAGCCCCTCTTTGGGTAATGCTATTGTATACTATCAACTACTTAGTTTAAGTAATGCCTTTGGTCCTGCAAAGTATTTGACGGATGATGCTAGTTACCATTAATGAGAGGAATAAAAGGCTGAGAGAGTCAAATAAATAACTGAGCTGTCTAAAAGGGTAGTTGGTACTTTACAAAACACAAGGTAGGTGGTTGGTGATGTTTCATAAACGATAAAAAAAGAGGTTGTGACTTGGAGCTTGGAGATGTTATTTTGTGCCGTGGACGGCTGTTCAAACGGAATGCCTTCAGTACTGCAACATGTATCATAGATGATGCTATTTACAACAGTGAGGAAATCATTGGACTGGGATGCTTGTGGCATCGTGAGTTGGAGCCAAACTTTAACATTGGTCTGACGGTGAGGACATTCATCTCAGGTTCATTTCTTGCCTAAAACAACATAGCCCAACGTGGGGCTCTACCGACTGAGCTAGTCAGGCATAGCACATAAGAAAAAAGGGTAGTGGGTTTGAGCCCCTCTTTGGGTAATGCTATTGTATACTATCAACTACTTAGTTTAAGTAATGCCTTTGGTCCTGCAAAGTATTTGACAGATGATGCTAGTTACCATTAATGAGAGAAATAGAAGGCTGAGAGAGTCAAATAAATAACTGAGCTGTCTAAAAGGGTAGTTGGTATTTTACAAAACACAAGGTAGGTGGTTGGTGATGTTTCATAAACGATAAAAAAAGAGGTTGTGACTTGGAGCTTATTCTTGGGAGATGTTATTTTGTGCCGTGGACGGCTGTTCAAACGGAATGCCTTCAGTACTGCGACATATATCATAGATGATGCTATTTACAACAGTGAGGAAATCATTGGACTGGGATGCTTGTGGCATCGTGAGTTGGAGCCAAACTTTAACATTGGTCTGACGGTGAAGACATTCATCTCAGGTTAATTTCTTGCCTAAAACAATATAGCCCAACGTGGGGCTCGAAGCCACGACCCTGAGATTTCCCTTGGTCCTGCAAAGTATTTGACGGATGATGCTAGTTACCCGTAATGAGAGGAATCAAAGGCTGTGAGAGTCAAAGATAATTTAGCTGTCTAAAAGGGTAGTTGGTACTTTACAAAAAAACACAAGGTAGGTTGTTGGTGATGTTTTTATAAACGATAAAAAAAGAGGTTGTGACTTGGAGCTTGGAGATGTTATTTTGTGCCGTGGACGGCTGTTCAAACGGAATGCCTTCAGTACTGCAACATATATCATAGATGATGCTATTTACAACAGTGAGGAAATCATTGGACTGGGATGCTTGTGGCATCGTGAGTTGGAGCCCAACTTTAACATTGGTCTGACGGTGAAGACATTCATCTCAGGTTAATTTCTTGCCTAAAACAATATAGCCCAACGTGGGGCTCGAAGCCACGACCCTGAGATTTCCCTTGGTCCTGCAAAGTATTTGACGGATGATGCTAGTTACCATTAATGAGAGGAATAGAAGGCTGAGAGAGTCAAATAAATAACTGAGCTGTCTAAAAGGGTAGTTGGTACTTTACAAAACACAAGGTAGGTGGTTGGTGATGTTTCATAAACGATAAAAAAAGAGGTTGTGAATTGGAGCTTATTCTTGGGAGATGTTATTTTGTGCCGTGGACGGCTGTTCAAACGGAATGCCTTCAGTACTGCGACATATATCATAGATGATGCTATTTACAACAGTGAGGAAATCATTGGACTGGGATGCTTGTGGCATCGTGAGTTGGAGCCAAACTTTAACATTGGTCTGACGGTGAAGACATTCATCTCAGGTTAATTTCTTGCCTAAAACAATATAGCCCAACGTGGGGCTCGAAGCCACGACCCTGAGATTTCCCTTGGTCCTGCAAAGTATTTGACGGATGATGCTAGTTACCCGTAATGAGAGGAATCAAAGGCTGTGAGAGTCAAAGATAATTTAGCTGTCTAAAAGGGTAGTTGGTACTTTACAAAAAAACACAAGGTAGGTTGTTGGTGATGTTTTTATAAACGATAAAAAAAGAGGTTGTGACTTGGAGCTTGGAGATGTTATTTTGTGCCGTGGACGGCTGTTCAAACGGAATGCCTTCAGTACTGCGACATATATCATAGATGATGCTATTTACAACAGTGAGGAAATCATTGGACTGGGATGCTTGTGGCATCGTGAGTTGGAGCCCAACTTTAACATTGGTCTGACGGTGAAGACATTCATCTCAGGTTAATTTCTTGCCTAAAACAATATAGCCCAACGTGGGGCTCGAAGCCACGACCCTGAGATTTCCCTTGGTCCTGCAAAGTATTTGACGGATGATGCTAGTTACCATTAATGAGAGGAATAAAAGGCTGAGAGAGTCAAATAAATAACTGAGCTGTCTAAAAGGGTAGTTGGTACTTTACAAAACACAAGGTAGGTGGTTGGTGATGTTTCATAAACGATAAAAAAAGAGGTTGTGACTTGAAGCTTATTCTTGGGAGATGTTATTTTGTGCCGTGGACGGCTGTTCAAACGGAATGCCTTCAGTACTGCGACATATATCATAGATGATGCTATTTACAACAGTGAGGAAATCATTGGACTGGGATGCTTGTGGCATCGTGAGTTGGAGCCAAACTTTAACATTGGTCTGACGGTGAGGACATTCATCTCAGGTTCATTTCTTGCCTAAAACAACATAGCCCAACGTGGGGCTCGAACCCACGACCCTGAGATTAAGAGTCTCATGCTCTACCGACTGAGCTAGTCAGGCATAGAACACAATAAAAAGGGTAGTGGGTTCGAGCCCCTCTTTGGGTAATGCTATTGTATACTATCAACTACTTAGTTTAAGTAATGCCTTTGGTCCTGCAAAGTATTTGACGGATGATGCTAGTTACCATTAATGAGAGGAATAAAAGGCTGAGAGAGTCAAATAAATAACTGAGCTGTCTAAAAGGGTAGTTGGTACTTTACAAAACACAAGGTAGGTGGTTGGTGATGTTTCATAAACGATAAAAAAAGAGGTTGTGACTTGGAGCTTGGAGATGTTATTTTGTGCCGTGGACGGCTGTTCAAACGGAATGCCTTCAGTACTGCAACATATATCATAGATGATGCTATTTACAACAGTGAGGAAATCATTGGACTGGGATGCTTGTGGCATCGTGAGTTGGAGCCAAACTTTAACATTGGTCTGACGGTGAGGACATTCATCTCAGGTTCATTTCTTGCCTAAAACAACATAGCCCAACGTGGGGCTCGAACCCACGACCCTGAGATTAAGAGTCTCATGCTCTACCGACTGAGCTAGTCAGGCATAGCACATAAGAAAAAGGGTAGTGGGTTCGAGCCCCTCTTTGGGTAATGCTATTGTATACTATCAACTACTTAGTTTAAGTAATGCCTTTGGTCCTGCAAAGTATTTGACAGATGATGCTAGTTACCATTAATGAGAGAAATAGAAGGCTGAGAGAGTCAAATAAATAACTGAGCTGTCTAAAAGGGTAGTTGGTACTTTACAAAACACAAGGTAGGTGGTTGGTGATGTTTCATAAACGATAAAAAAAGAGGTTGTGACTTGGAGCTTATTCTTGGGAGATGTTATTTTGTGCCGTGGACGGCTGTTTAAACGGAATGCCTTCAGTACTGCGACATATATCATAGATGATGCTATTTACAACAGTGAGGAAATCATTGGACTGGGATGCTTGTGGCATCGTGAGTTGGAGCCAAACTTTAACATTGGTCTGACGGTGAAGACATTCATCTCAGGTTAATTTCTTGCCTAAAACAATATAGCCCAACGTGGGGCTCGAAGCCACGACCCTGAGATTTCCCTTGGTCCTGCAAAGTATTTGACGGATGATGCTAGTTACCATTAATGAGAGAAATAGAAGGCTGAGAGAGTCAAATAAATAACTGAGCTGTCTAAAAGGGTAGTTGGTACTTTACAAAACACAAGGTAGGTGGTTGGTGATGTTTCATAAACGATAAAAAAAGAGGTTGTGACTTGGAGCTTGGAGATGTTATTTTGTGCCGTGGACGGCTGTTCAAACGGAATGCCTTCAGTACTGCAACATATATCATAGATGATGCTATTTACAACAGTGAGGAAATCATTGGACTGGGATGCTTGTGGCATCGTGAGTTGGAGCCAAACTTTAACATTGGTCTGACGGTGAGGACATTCATCTCAGGTTCATTTCTTGCCTAAAACAACATAGCCCAACGTGGGGCTCGAACCCACGACCCTGAGATTAAGAGTCTCATGCTCTACCGACTGAGCTAGTCAGGCATAGCACACAATAAAAAGGGTAGTGGGTTCGAGCCCCTCTTTGGGTAATGCTATTGTATACTATCAACTACTTAGTTTAAGTAATGCCTTTGGTCCTGCAAAGTATTTGACGGATGATGCTAGTTACCATTAATGAGAGAAATAGAAGGCTGAGAGAGTCAAATAAATAACTGAGCTGTCTAAAAGGGTAGTTGGTACTTTACAAAACACAAGGTAGGTGGTTGGTGATGTTTCATAAACGATAAAAAAAGAGGTTGTGACTTGGAGCTTATTCTTGGGAGATGTTATTTTGTGCCGTGGACGGCTGTTCAAACGGAATGCCTTCAGTACTGCGACATATATCATAGATGATGCTATTTACAACAGTGAGGAAATCATTGGACTGGGATGCTTGTGGCATCGTGAGTTGGAGCCAAACTTTAACATTGGTCTGACGGTGAAGACATTCATCTCAGGTTAATTTCTTGCCTAAAACAATATAGCCCAACGTGGGGCTCGAAGCCACGACCCTGAGATTTCCCTTGGTCCTGCAAAGTATTTGACGGATGATGCTAGTTACCCGTAATGAGAGGAATCAAAGGCTGTGAGAGTCAAAGATAATTTAGCTGTCTAAAAGGGTAGTTGGTACTTTACAAAAAAACACAAGGTAGGTTGTTGGTGATGTTTTTATAAACGATAAAAAAAGAGGTTGTGACTTGGAGCTTGGAGATGTTATTTTGTGCCGTGGACGGCTGTTCAAACGGAATGCCTTCAGTACTGCAACATATATCATAGATGATGCTATTTACAACAGTGAGGAAATCATTGGACTGGGATGCTTGTGGCATCGTGAGTTGGAGCCAAACTTTAACATTGGTCTGACGGTGAGGACATTCATCTCAGGTTAATTTCTTGCCTAAAACAACATAGCCCAACGTGGGGCTGGAACCCACGACCCTGAGATTAAGAGTCTAATGCTCTACCGACTGAGCTAGTCAGGCATAGCACACAATAAAAAGGGTTGTGGGTTCGAGCCCCTCTTTGGGTAATGCTATTGTATACTATCAACTACTTAGTTTAAGTAATGCCTTTGGTCCTGCAAAGTATTTGACGGATGATGCTAGTTACCATTAATGAGAGGAATAGAAGGCTGAGAGAGTCAAATAAATAACTGAGCTGTCTAAAAGGGTAGTTGGTACTTTACAAAACACAAGGTAGGTGGTTGGTGATGTTTCATAAACGATAAAAAAAGAGGTTGTGACTTGGAGCTTATTCTTGGGAGATGTTATTTTGTGCCGTGGACGGCTGTTCAAACGGAATGCCTTCAGTACTGCGACATATATCATAGATGATGCTATTTACAACAGTGAGGAAATCATTGGACTGGGATGCTTGTGGCATCGTGAGTTGGAGCCAAACTTTAACATTGGTCTGACGGTGAGGACATTCATCTCAGGTTAATTTCTTGCCTAAAACAACATAGCCCAACGTGGGGCTCGAACCCACAACCCTGAGATTAAGAGTCTCATGCTCTACTGACTGAGCTAGTCAGGCATAGCACACAATAAAAAGGGTAGTGGGTTCGAGCCCCTCTTTGGGTAATGCTATTGTATACTATCAACTACTTAGTTTAAGTAATGCCTTTGGTCCTGCAAAGTATTTGACGGATGATGCTAGTTACCATTAATGAGAGGAATAGAAGGCTGAGAGAGTCAAATAAATAACTGAGCTGTCTAAAAGGGTAGTTGGTACTTTACAAAACACAAGGTAGGTGGTTGGTGATGTTTCATAAACGATAAAAAAAGAGGTTGTGAATTGGAGCTTATTCTTGGGAGATGTTATTTTGTGCCGTGGACGGCTGTTCAAACGGAATGCCTTCAGTACTGCGACATATATCATAGATGATGCTATTTACAACAGTGAGGAAATCATTGGACTGGGATGCTTGTGGCATCGTGAGTTGGAGCCCAACTTTAACATTGGTCTAACGGTGAGGACATTCATCTCAGGTTAATTTCTTGCCTAAAACAATATAGCCCAACGTGGGGCTCGAACCCACGACCCTGAGATTAAGAGTCTCATGCTCTACCGACTGAGCTAGTCAGGCATAGCAAATCAGAAAAACTGAGCTGTCTAAAAGGGTAGTTGGCACTTTACAAAACACAAGGTAGGTGGTTGGTGATGTTTCATAAACGATAAAAAAAGAGGTTGTGACTTGGAGCCTAATCTTGGGAGATGTTATTTTGTGCCGTGGACGTCTGTGCAAACGGAATACCTTCAGTACTGCGACATATATCATAGATGATGCTTAAGTTTAAGTAATACCTTTGGTCCTGCAACGTATATAACAGATGATGCTAGATTCCATTAATGAGAGGAATCAAAGGCTGTGAGAGTCAAAGATAATTGAGCTGTCTAAAAGGGTAGTTGGTACTTTACAAAACACAATGTAGGTGGTTTTTGCTCTACCGACTGAGCTAGTCTGGCATAGGATAACAGAAGAAAGGTTGTTGGACGAGCCCCACCTTGGGTAATGCTATTGTATACTATTGTCCTGCACGATAAATCATAGATAATGCTAGTTACAATTAAACATTGTAATCCAAGTCCGTTAGAATTTTTAACAGTGAATTTATCATTGGACTGGGTGGCTTGTGGCGTCGTGAGTTGGAGCTAATCTTGAACTGTGGTCTGACGCTGAACACATTCATCTCAGGTTAAGTACTTGCCTATAACACCAACACCTAACGTTGGTCTGTAACCCACTTTGGGCTCTGAGATTAAGGGTCTCATGTTCTACCAAATGAGCTAGCCGGGCATAGTTCAATAGTCCTGCAACATATATAGTAGATGATGCTATTTACAATTGATGGGCTTATGGGCCATTTATTAGTGTTGATACGAGCACTGATTGCTACATCTGCGAATTCATGGTATATGTATGGCAAACCGTGGTTTAGTGGTGAGCAGGGTCGTCCTTCAATCAGAGGATCTGCGTTTTGATCCCTGGCTCCGCTAGTCCTGGGGGTTAAGTGTCTTTGTCCCGCTGTGCCCACGGTATATGAATATTAGACACTTATTGGTAGGTGCCACTTTGCATGGTAGCTCCTACCATCAGTGCATGCATGGGGGTGAATGATGACAAGTAGTGCTTTGAGTGGTCGGAAGACTAGAAAAGCACTTTACAAGTAGAGGTTAATTTACCATATTCATGGTAGCATTGGTGATTGACTTTCACAACCAACAATGACCTCGAATTACGTGTGGCAATAAGAGCTAGCCGGACCTCGTACGGCAAAAGAAAACTTAAGTAATTTGAAACCTACCTTTGGCAATGATATTTTCTGGTGTGGACTACTGTGCTAAAGGTATGCCTTCAGTCCTGCAACATTTTTTAAAGATGATGTTAGATAGAATTGATGAGAGGGATAAAATTGTGGAAGTCAATGAGAATATTTTGTAATTTGGACATCATTGGACTAGGAGGCTTCTGTGAAGCCCCTTCAATTTAACACAATCCCTCTCTTTGACGGCCTGCTCTAGTCCATGTGATGAAAATGTTTTTTACACTTCATTTCGAAAATGTCTTTCAACCGACATCGACGCAGAGCCTTATTACACCAAGTGTTATACCTATGCTTGTCTGCAGCTATCTGCGGACCTGCAATAGTTTTATTAAGTATTTTCTTCCTCTGTATCCTATCTCTCCTTAAAAATGTAGACGTCATTAAACAAGAAAGGTGGAGTCATTGCACTCAAGCCTCGACCATACTTTTCGCATGGACATGTGCTGAAGCGGAATCGTCGCGAGGAAATGTTTGAATCTTTTATACTCTGTATGGACTTCTGCCACCTTTCTCCTTGCGACTGATCAACATTCTCCTAAAATGTAGGGTGAGTCAAAATGTCAGCATGGTTTCTCCATATCCGCATCAGCGTATTTGTGCACATACAGACTGAGACGAGACATACCGGTCCCCCATGAAGGGCCGTGCCTGGTATGACGTCATGTTAGCCTTGCGAACACTCGCAGATGCGTAAATCAGGGATTATTGTAAAAAACGCTTTGGATAAATGCTTCAGCTAAATTAATGTAGTAAAATGTAATGAAAGGGAATGCTTTTTTGGCTTTTAAGCTATTAAGTATAACCACAGTAAAACATCCACTGTTCTTAGGTGTTCCATCTGCCCTGCTGTTATCCATTCACTAGCTATTCTTTGATGTATGCTTTGAGATAAATTCAAGCATTAGCATGTTCAAACCTTTTCAGTTAAGTTACATGATGACAGCTCTTCACAGAAAAGTGGCAGACCCTCCACATCTCTCCTCTTTGCCATAAGCTGTCATGTCATTCATTTTGGCTGAAGGCCCCTAAAGTTCCCCAGAGGGTCTCACTATAATGCAACACGATGGCAGACATTAACCTCGAATTAGATCCTAAAGGTAAGATGGCGACAGGGATTTGTGGCTGTCACAGACGCTTACAGGCGATGTGGTGCCTTTTATTTTATTTTGCAGCTTGGGTGGAGGGGGTGGGATGTAATTAACCTCCTTGGTGGGGGAAATTCTATTACAAGCTCCTATTCTGCCATGCAAAGTGTGGTGCGGGGAGATGTCACAGGCCATCAAGCAGAAAGCTAGGGCTGTCTGCATTTTAAACCAAACTTCCAATTTTCTCCCCCTATCTTTCTTCATTCTCACTGAAGCTGGAAATTGAGTATGGCACACTTATGTGGAGAGGGAGGGAGGGGAATAAAAGGCGCGCTGCTTTTCAGGAGTTTAACAAGTTATTTATTCAATCTACATTACCTGTATGTTGGTATGGGCAGAGGGTTGTTTGTTCTTTTTGAAGCGCCTGGTCATGTATATGTCCCCTGACTGAATACAGAAGGAAGTCAGGGTCAAAGAACAATGTTATCCATCAAACTTTTTCCCACTGAAATTACAAAAGTCATCCATTTGTGCAATCTTCAAAACCATATTAATGCCAAACACAGTTTTTTTATCTTGATATTTTTGAATGGTGGCAAAGATGGCAGCCCGACAGCTACCTGTTTTTAAAACAACCCTCCAACAACCCTCCAATAACTAGCATCCAGCCATCTTTGGTTGATTACCTCTTATTGAAGTGATGTATGCTAATACGTAAGGGACACAAACCAAGGCTAAAAGGATAATGACAATCTTGTAAATGTTCCTTGCAAACCAAAGATAGACTGTTTTATTAAGTTATTAAAGAATACGGATTATACCATTTGGTTAGCATTTGTAGGTAAGTTGTTCCGTGTGCTAACAAACAGCTACCCAGCTAGTTGTAACTCTGACGACACCAGATGTAGTGCTTCATACACTACAAAAGATATCTAAGCACTAGACCATATGTTCACAGACTGACAGAGTGTGTGTGTATATGTGCATGTCTATATATGTGTTTGTGTTAAATCAATAATAAAGTATCCTACCTTCTCAACTCATTTCTAGATGAAAGTTACCGACTGTAACCACAATTCTATATGCGTAGTCAACCGTCGCTCTTGATTACCCAAAAATGAAAGTTACTGTGGGAAATAAAATTAAAGCATGAAATATTTTGTTCAACAGGAGACATTTGACACTAGAATGAAAACGGGTATGGGGAACAATACAGTTTTGGTACTGAGTCTTAGTAATTTTTTTTCATAATGTATAGAATTTAAAGTGTCATCGTTTGATTATACGCGTACAGCACAATATCCAGTGTCCTGTCTGCCTTAGAATCTTCATAGAGTCCTAACTAAATGTCCACCATTAATTTTCCTTTTAGTCTGAACGGAATGCAAGATGTGTTCAGCATTGTTCTGCAAAGTGCTTTTCACATTCCTGTCTTTGGATGGAAAGCTTAGCACGGAAAGGCCATTTTACAGTGAGAATAGAATGAATGTGAAAGAGGAATTAAAAGGGGTGGGTTTAATGGCCTCAAGAAAATTGCAGGCCACACGAGACCCCCCTTTGCTTCTGCTTCCCTGGAGCTTTGACTGACAGCTCTGTCGCTGCAACCATGTCTTTCCACTGCCAGTGGAGTCTGCTTTGGCTCTAGGTGTACAGAGACAGCTACAAAGAGATGGACGGTCTGTGACAAAACCAGCTCTTTAAGCTGCACTTCCTGACACTTCCCTCCCAGGACATATGTACCAATCACCTCGTGAAACAGCAGCTATGTTGCAAATTGTTACCATTGTAAAGAGTCACATTAACGTGTGGCATTTGCAAAGAAGCCAGTTCAGGCACTTTAGTACATGCGGGAATAGAGTGTTACCTTAGCAGGTAGGGTGCTGATCTGCATATGGATAAACGGGACATGTTCTTTACAATAGTTTAGGAAGACAGAATTGTTGAAAGATAGAGAGGGTCAGAGGAGCAGAATCAATTCTTGACCTTCAAGGATAAATGCTCCTTTGGTGTGAGCAGGTCTCTGTGGTGCTGAGGAGACTGGACCTAACCGACCCCAAGGGGTCCTGATCAACCATCCACGTTGGTTTGCCCTCGGGCCCCCTCGAATGTTACGGCCCTGACGTCTTCTGATATAAATCTTCATGAGGAAAAATGACACCACATCATCGTTTCATGTGTTCATAATATTAATAATAAAGCTCTACTTTTTTTACACTTTTAATACTTGTTTGTTGTGACTTCGTGATCAGGAATCATTTTGTTTCATTTCATGAATGAGAGCTGTACTTAGTGGACGTCTTAAGGCATATTCATTACATGCAACTCCGGGTTCCATGAAACACCTTTACCTTAAAATCCAAAATCAATAAACCAAGCCTTTAAAACTAAAGGAAAAAAGGACATGTAAAAAAAAGGAATGTATTTAAAAAATGCACATGATGAATGACTGAGCAAGCTCTAAAAATGCAAATAAAGCTAGTTTGCTTTGTGGTATATGTGTGTGTGTGTGCACATCAGAGCTGGCTGTGAAGCGAAGTAGCGTGGATGGGTAGCATCTGCATAGCATCTGCATAGAGGCCCTGTCTCTATTTATGCAGTTATGAGACTAGATGTGTGTGTAAACCACATTAGACTTCTCCCAAGCAGGAAATATCCTGGGTGTCAGCCTGTATTCTGTCAGTGTTTTCACTGATTGCTTCCTACATTTCATTATGCTAAATACAGCTTTTTACACACACGGCAAGGAGTGTTTTATAGGGAGGGTGGCCAGGAGACGCATCCCGGGAGTGTCTGAGCATGCCAGCCACGAACAGAGAGTGTCCCCAGCCAGCTGCTTATTGTGAACAGGTTTTTAAAAGCTTGTGACAGGGTGGACTGCAAAAGCAGACAACCACATCATCCTCAATTCTCCTCCTGCAATTCCAGTGGTTCAACAAGGCTGAAGACAAAGCCTCTGAGATCAGTTTGGCAGAGGGACGCCAAACGTGTCTACATTTTAAATCTGCTGTAGGAAATCCCACATTGGCTTGCTTAAGCTGCACGATAAAACAACACAAAAGAGGACAGCAGTAAATTAGTTCAATCATTTATTGTCATAATTGCACTATGTATGGACATTTTCAGCCAGCGCTTAAATTCAATTGGACTGTCTGTGAATATAATGAAGTTGTAACTGGCTGTAAGTACCGTATCTCTCCCAAAGGCTGTATGACATAAATGATCCAAAACAAATAAGAGGAGCTCTGCATGATCAAATGTCAGAGCCAACGGGGGGGTTCATGGAAAGGCAGGCAGGTGTCCAGAGGGTACGTCACATGACCCATTAGCTCATGGCAATGCCGAAACCCTTCATTTGGAACAGGAATTAAGTGCTGCCAAATAGAGGACTGGACTAATTTCAGGCTAGGCCACAGATGCTTCAATGCGGCGGATGTCTCATTGTGTAGTTGTCTCTACATTTAGGTGGCTGTGGGGAGTGACCAAGACTCTGATATAATCTCCTCCCCATGTCCAAGTAGTCTGCTGTTGGTTCAGGGGATTGCAAATGTAGCTTATTGGTTTTTGCTGATTATATTCTTCAGAGATCATCATTTGAAAGAAGACTGTGAAAATGGCTGATGTCTTTTTGGCTCCTCTTTTCTTTTTTGTGTGGATTCCCCACAGTAAACCAAGAGTTTTTGAATGCCTAAACCAAGATGGGAAGTTCAGTAATATTGTAACTATATTTGACGGGTGAAAACCTGACGAAAGCAGTTCTATTGCACATTTGGGGGTGTTTGAACTAAGTTTAGATTAATGGGAATTTAATTTCAAGGCAATCACCAGGAGCTACACACACAAAAGATCAAACACATAACCACACAGCTCTGCTGTTTCCAGTTGCTCCTGAATTCTACATTGACATGAAAACTTTCAGCCATATATGGTCTTCACTTTATAACTCTGTTAACAACTAGACAAATTGAAATACCCTAATTGTAAGTGGATAACAATGCGTTTTTGACTTTAAGAGTGCTACATTTTAAATTCAGAGCATTTCTATTGCCACCACGTGGCCCTTAATTAACGGTAGTTACAAACAGCGCAAACATCGGCAACAGTGCTGACAGAGCTAACAGTGTTAGTGCAAACGGATGGGTGGGCGCTACCCTTATCTCACAACCGACTGCTGTAAACGTGAGTCACAGTGCTGAGCGAGAGCAATTAGCTAGCTAGTGTGGCATGCTCGCATGCACTAAAAGGCAACTGAACTTACTGTAATGTGGAAGCTGTTAAACTGTTAACTGTAAAGATTCAGTATTGAGTTATCCCAGAATGTAACACACATGATCGTGAGTGTTCTTAATTGCTGAATAGTAGTATCTGAACTGACAGGAATGAGGAGCTGGGTTTGACAGTTGAAAGTAAGAAGGCATGCATGAGATAAGGAATACAGAAGAGCAAACTGACAGTCAGAGATTAATCAGCAAAATGAAACAGAGATAGTGACAATAAGACAGGAATTCAAGAAACACTTCTAAGGCCTGAGAACTTTACTACCACGGTTGAAGACAGAAGAAGCTGGCCAAGACTAGTAGAAAAGCCAGGGTTGACTACCACGGTTAGTCAGATATCTGGACAAATATTAAATGAATGCCCATACATTTTTTTAATGACGGTCCCCTGAGGATGAATTTGTTGATCCCCTGACATTTCCTCTAGAACCAACATGAGGATAAAATAAAAATGTGTTCAGTGTTTAAATTTATAACCAAATAACTGCAAAAACAATGTCATTTGCCACAACTGTACTTTGTGTCGTGCTAAACAGCAAATGTTAGCTTCAGAGGAGGATAGAGATACAGAGAGTATCTAAATTGTAATTAACTTGGCTTTGAAACAATGTTCTTAAAAGGTTAGTGTCATCATACAACTCTTCTTTTTAATTTTGTTCGCATTGACAGGGAAAAGCCTTCAATAAAGTCCAATGTTGGAATGAGAAGAACATCTGCTTTAAGCTTATGTGTAGCTCGGCTCATC
Source organism: Cyclopterus lumpus (assembly GCF_009769545.1). Classification (NCBI taxonomy): domain Eukaryota; kingdom Metazoa; phylum Chordata; class Actinopteri; order Perciformes; family Cyclopteridae; genus Cyclopterus; species Cyclopterus lumpus. The sequence continues at coordinate 1,585,679 of NC_046976.1, read as the reverse complement.
AGTGGAGTGGAATGGAGGGGCTGCCAGTTCTTTAGCTACTTCCCAACCAACAAGAAAGCATCAGTGCATATAGCTGTTAACAAAATATGCAGTATCAAGCCTTTGATAAACAAGCTGCTCCTCCTCCATGATGGAGCCGTCTTTCTGGAAGCCATGGTAATTCCACCACGACGAGCACCACTACCAGTCCTAAGCACGTTCCAAAATACACGCCAAATGTTGAGTGATAATCCCTCACTGAACACTAAACATTCTTCATTGTAAGTATGCCTCCAAAGATACACTTGCACTACCCCATTTTGGTACAACCTTCTTCAAAACTACTTCTTTTGTTTTTGTTTGTTCTAACATGATACTCTAGCTACTTTGAATCGGTACTTGAATCGGTACTTAGAAGCCAGTGAAGGTATATACTAATGTTAATTTGAAGTAATTTAGCTAGTTACAGTACACCAGTTGAAAGTAGCAACCATTATTATGTGATGTAATTTATCACACAAAGTAAACATCACTGATAATTCACAGAATCACATATTACTCAGCACTTGCTGGTTAAATCCATACCCATAATACATGAGCGAAAGCTGTATGTGGCCATGGTTATGGCAGGAGCAGGGTTGCAAAATTCCGGGAATATTAAAAGATGAAAACTTTCCTCGGGAATTAACGTGAATTTACGTGAATAAACGTGAATATACGGGAATTAACGGGAATAAACGGGAATAAACTGGACATTTTTGGGTAATTTAACTGTATTTACCTTGTCATAAGCAGACATGCATGCAAACATTTATAATACAACTTTTAAAAATGACATTTTTGACATTTTGTGAGTAGAACTTTATTCTTTCATCGAACAACAAAAACATGAAGGTTGAATAAAAAAGGTGTATTCCCTATGATCACCACCCCCCAACCCACTTTTTTTTGTGTGTGTTTTTCCCTGAATCTAAATGCTTTCTTCCTGGACCTCATCAACGTCCTCCTCACTGCTGTAAAGTTAGTCTACTGCAAACAAATAAACTTGGTATTAAAATGAACCCATGTTCAGTTTACCAAGTTTTTTTTGTTCTGTTTTAATGTTGTTCCTATCTTTCATGCTTTTATCTTTTATCCTGTATTATTTTATTGTAAGGTGACCTTGGGTGACTTGAAAGGCTGCTCCAAATAAAATGTATTATTATTATTATTATTATTATTATTATTATTAAGTAATCAATATGCTAGGTAATGACAAACAGTGTTGGGAAAGTTCACTTTCTACATGAACTAGTTCAGTTCATAGTTCATCATTCAAAATGTTGAACTAAGTTCACAGCTCCAAAAAATTAACTAGTTCAGTTATTTTTGTCAATATGTTGGGAGCTATAATTGAAATCTCTGTCTGCAATACCGCTCTTGGCCTCTACACAACTCGGCGCTCTCACACTTGCCAGACATAGGGCTGAAACGTTCAGACACTGATGACAAAGACGTTCAAAAACAACAGAACGTTTTATGTTTACGTTTATGTTTCTGGCAGACAATGTTCCCAACCAGCTGCATTCAGGGTCCAGCTGAGCTAGGCGTGCATAGTCTTGTTCTCAACTACACTTAAGTTCCCTGTTATATGCTTTTGCAAAATTCCCGTGGAAACTTTCCAGAAACTTTCCGGAAATTTACCGGAAACTTTCCGCCCCTTTGCAATCCTAGGCAGGAGTAAAGGCCATCTCAACAGAATTATAGGCAACAGTTTAGGGCGATGTTTACTCCCTGTCAGCTAATGTCCTTCACATGGGCTAGACTTTATGTTTCAAACTGTAAAATGGTCGCATTGGGAGAAGGATGGGGTGGATGGATGGGTAAAAATGCACAACCAAAACCCTAAAGTCAACATTTACTTATTCAAAGTTACATACGTAAGTTAAGTTACGCAACGTTATGTAGGTTACGTAACGTTTCTTCCCTTTTTTCCCTGTCAAAGGTTATTTTTGGGGAGTTTTTCCTGATCCGATGTGAGGTCAAAGGTCAGGGATGTCGTATGTGTACAGATTGTAAAGCCCTCTGAGGCAAATTTGTAATTTGTGATATTGGGCTATACAAAATAAACTGAATTGAATTGAAAATACTCAACTACACAAAAAACAAGGGTACGTACTGTATAATGCTATAAGAAAAAAAAAAGTGTTGGATTTTTCACGACCTACTACCTATGCAATAATTACAGGCACCAAACCTACTGTAGTTAACTAAAGTAAGTATTTGGTCCTCCCATACTTTAATCAATTCAAATATAGTGTTTAAAACTATTTTAGTACGGACCCTGGCACCGGCTACAGAAAATGACCTGCATAATTCAAATGACCATAACTCCTCAACCTTTTGTGCTATCGACGTAATTATCTTAATTGCATCCCTGTTTCCCTCACTTGCGTCTTTTCCTTGAGTCCCTGCCACCAGGGATGCCTAGAGAGATGCGAGGAAACCACACGAGGAGAAAGTAAACAAGGAAATATGTTTTAAGAGAAATGAGACGTCACGTGAAGCTACTTCCGTTTCTGATGACTGACCGCTGATCACATCTGGCTTTAACAGCTGGAGAGACTTTTGACAGAGTTTGTGTCTGAACACATGATCAGTATAAAGGATCCTGGTCCAGACAGTTTTTAGCGAACTTTCTAATAAAAATCCACTTAAAAGTTTGATAAAAATTATCGTAGTATGTTTTCAGTTGACGTAATGGTGTTAAAGTACTACTTATACTAATAAAGACACAGTTATCATCACTGTCAGAGTGGAGATGTTTTCTCTCTATAGTTATCTGTTGAACAAACTGCATTGAGTATTTTTACACAGTGTGTGGTATTTATACTGTGTTCATATTGCATCTCTTCCGGTTGCCAGCTTAGCAGCTCGCGATGTCTTCCTCCTTTCCCCCTCCCCTCCCTCTTGCTCAGAGTGTCTCATGTTTAGCTATTCCTCTGCCTCCCTTAATGATAACGGTACATGCAACAAGTGTAGTTCATTTGCTGGTTGGAGTCAGTTCTAAGTGGGTTAGATGCACGGCTCCGCACCACCGAAGCTCAGACAGTTACGCTAGTTAGCCCGCCTCCCTCCATAGCCTGTCGGAGCCTTTAGCATTAGCCTCTGTTAGCTGTCCCCTGTAGCCGGAACGCTGGGTAACTGTTCGAAGGAGTAGTAGTTTTTATGAGTACACAAGCTGCAGCATTCTGGATCAATTTAAAAGACTTCTTAGAGCAGCCTGTTAATAAGGAATTCCAGTAATCTAGTCTGGAAGTAACAAATGCGTGAACTAATTTTGCTGCATCGCTTTGAGACAAAATGTGTCTAATTTTTTTAATGTTACGTAGGTGAAAAAATGCAGTCCTTGAGATTTGCTTCACGTGGGATTTAAAGGACCAGATCAAAGTCCTGATCAAAGATAACGCCGAGATTCTTTATGGTGGTGTTGGATGCCAGGGCAATGCAATCTAAAGAAACTACATCATTAGATAATTGTTCTGGGCCAGTTTATAATAACTTCAGTTTTGTCTGAGTTTAACATCAAGAAGTTGCAGGTCATCTAGGTAAGCTGGTTGGTTTCTTCTGGCGTGATGGACTGTCTACCTGAGCAGAGAATTAGGTCTGTCTTGCTGACATTGCCGGCCTCGGATTTCTTTTCGGTTACAGCTGAAAACTCCGTACTGGGAGGCGAAACACCTCCCCCTGCTGATTACAGTGATGACAATGATTACAATGGTTTGCAGATGCAGATGAATGGTCTCTGTGTTCATCTAAGAAACATCCGTTTCTTACACTAAATGTGCTTCCAATAAGCGATTTCCATTAGACATACACACACTAAATTATTAGTGTGATTTGTTTACTACACGAATGGGTAGGAAGTGAATCCCTCCCTGCTGACACTGCTGAACTTCAGTACCCTGTAGCTGCCATACTGTGGTGCATTCCAGTATTTTCTTTATTATAAACAAGTTTTTCTGAACAAAATATACAATATCTAGATGTTTTTTGTCTTTGGACGATGCTGCCAATTCATGCTCATATCTTATTTCCCTTTAAAATAGCTCATTGTATTTTTCACGAGGGTGTGGGGGGGGGGGGGGGGGGGGGAATAAAACTACAATTTGTAATTGTTGCTTTTCAGGACATAAATTAAATTAATTGCTGGAAATATCTGTCTAGGATTAGCCAGAAAATAAAAGCAAAGACTCAATATAACAGAGAGCTATAAAATGCATTTATTTTCTTTAAGAAAAAGTTAAGTTAAGTAAATAAACATTTATGGTCTGATATGGTATGGAAATGCTTTTGCAGCGTTCTCTCACCTCCCCACTCTTGCTCTCTCGGGTCAACAGTAAAAGGATCCGATCCACAGATTGACTTATCTACCTGAATCCAATTTTCATGTTCACTGACTGCAATGAGCGGCTTCATTCCAGGATGAATTACGCTTTTTCTATCAGCTTTTGATAAACAAATCGAGCGCTGCTTCAAGCCCCCGAAAAGGAAAAAAATGTTAAGCATTCAGTATGAATAAATCAGTGGGAAATTATGTTTGGAAACCAAGTCATGATACCACAATCTGTCTGCATGTGGCAAAGAAAAAGTAAAGTTATTCACTACACCAAAGGAACTGTCCTGTAAAATTATTTTCTTTCCTAATTTCTTCTTTCTGTTTGTCAATCTGTAATCTGTGACCGCCAATAAACCGGGTTACTTGTCTGAATCCTCATATTTAGAGAGAAAAAAAGAACAATAACCTCATTTTTATATTTAATGAGGGAAATCACTAAAAACACAACTTTGCTACACATTATGTTCAATGTGTTTAGGGCTGCAACTAATAATAATTTTCAAATAATGTGTTGATTGTTAGTTTAGTAAACGTCAAAAATATCATTATACCTAGACCTTGGTTGTGCCTCCTGCCATAGCCCTGCCACTATTAATATTATTAATTTAAGACATTACCATTACTGATACCATTACTGATTTTAATATCATCATTATTCTACTATATCCACTACTGCTGTTATTATTATTAGTCATCATTTTTCCATCATTATTCTGCTTACTACTCTCATTTGTTACTCAACCTGGTTCAGCCCTAACTATAAGCACTATTAAAGAGGAAAGTCTTAAGTCTATTCTTAAATGAGGTGACTGTGTCTGCCTCCCGGACTGAAAGTGGAAGCTGGTTCCATAAAAGAGGAGCTTGATAACTGAAGGCTCTGGCTCCCATCCTACTTTTTAGGACTCTAGGAACCACAAGTAGCCCCGCATTTAGTGAGCGCAGCTCTCTAGTGGGGCAATATGGTACTACAAGCTCCTTAAGCTAACACAAAGACCCCGGGGAGGAAGCAGAGTTAATAAGGTGCAATGGAGAGATGTATATTCATCCATAAGGAGAGAAAGAAGAGTAGAGAGGTGCTCAGTGTATCCTAAAACATCCCCCAGCAGCCTATAAGCCTATAGCAGCATATCTAGGGGCTGGACCAGGGCAAACCTGATTCAGCCCTAACTATAAGCACTATTAAAGAGGAAAGTCTTAAGTCTATTCTTGAATGAGGTGACTGTGTCTGCCTCCCGGACTGAAAGTGGAAGCTGGTTCCATAAAAGAGGAGCTTGATAACTGAAGGCTCTGTCTCCCATCCTACTTTTTAGGACTCTAGGAACCACAAGTAGCCCCGTATTTAGTGAGCGCAGCTCTCTAGTGGGGCAATATGGTACTACTAGCTCCTTAAGATATGATGGTGCATCACCAATCATGGCTTTGTAGGTGAGGAGAAGAATTTTAAATGTGATACTTGATTTTACAGGGAGCCAGTGCAGAGCAGCTAATACAGAAGTAATGTGATCTCTTTTCTTAGTTTTTGAACGTCTACACAGTACATCTTGATTGTTGAACCATGGACATTTTAACAGAGAGAAAACTGTAATTTGTCACCAAAAGAAGATCATTTACCTTTGAGTGGTTACCTTAAAATAAAGTGGAATGTGTATTGAGACATGTAATTGTTGGATTCGCCTTCAGCATTTAATATTTGGAGTTTTGTAAAACTGTATTTATCAACCTTGAGAGAGTGAGTGTGCTGATATATTCAACCCAGCATTCTCCTTGCCTACTCAAGCATCAGCCAGCTACAGAACATTACATTTTGGAGATCTCGATTGTGGCCAAGGACAAAGGAGAACAGCTTGTTCTGAATGTCACACCTGTTTGAACTGTAAAGGGCTCAATCTTAAGACTCAGTAAGCTGGAACTGGCTGTAATGCAATGCCATTAGAGTAGAAGAGCAGGTCAGGGCTGCCGAGGCACAGTTCAAAATGCCACTCTGGTTGAGTCTTTTTACCTTCAGTAAACTAAATACTGTCCACAGAAAGCAAAAGCACAATGTCCTTTCATTAACCTTCTCAGGGAAAATGCCTCCCTAGTCCACCAGAAATTGTCTGAATAAATGTACATTTAGAATTTTATTTTATTTTTAAGTGAATACATTTTATTATTTGAATAGCAATTAAGTTAGGATTGTAATTAAATATATATGAAGTTCATCTTTTCTTCCAGTTCATAGAATGGACCTTTCCACAAAATATCTGAGTAGTACATGAGTTTACCAGATGAATGTTCACTAACTTATGATCATTGTAGTTTTTGAGTTTCCTTTCCTTAGCTTATCTACCTGAAACTGAATGTGGTCATGAATAGTTGTCAGACACAAGAATAACTGCTTTTCCCCTTGTTGCTCATTCTTTCGTATTATAATAATATCACCTTACCTCACCTTGCCTGTCTTCTTAATTTTGTTCACTGTGTTGACAAAAAAAGCCATGACAGTCCGACACTATTCTCTCCAGGATGAGGACACGTTTATATCCAGGAAGGCTAGAGCACTGAATGATTTCTAACCTTAACCAGGCAGGTGATGGGCAGGCCAACCCGCAGGCTGCGGATGGCTGCCCTTGCTTGGAGTAATTAATGAGTCTCCATCAAACATGCTCCTTCCAGAGGAGCTGGACTGGCCTGTCAGTGTCCATTACATAACTGTCACAGATCCAGAGAAGTCCTGACTCGACAGTCTGCATTCACACCTGCTAACTGGAGCCGGGAGATCACAAGACTTTTTGAAGCCAGTTGATTTTGTGGTTGCTATCAGAACACATGCAGTAAACTCTCGAAAGGTGAGCACATGTACTATTAGAAGTACAACATGTCATGTGGGCCAAGCAAATGTGCTTCTGAAGAAATGTTCCATACTGACAAGCTTTGAAATGGCATGACTGGATGATAGACTGGAATCATCAAAGGAACAGGAGCTGAGTAATAGCTTTTAGATTGAACACTTTATAAATGTTCCTGGCACTTTGCACACTGGAAGAAGGGAGGGGGGGGGGGGAAAGCAGTCTTCTACCACTTAGAAATGGATGCACTTCATATGCATGTTATATAGTATGATAATATTTTGTATAACAGTTAAGATATCTTATTTGAATTCGGTACAAGTTTATTTAACTTTTAGCACAGTATAAACATACACACCACAAAACTACAAAAACATTAACAGTAAATACATATAAAGAGAGTAAGCAGATAGAGAATAAAAGGCAATGCTCTAAATCTGCATTTCATTCAATAAAGACATGAAGTACATCATTATCATAATTGTGTACCTCCAAATCGTGACTTTATATCTCATAATTGCAAGATCTGTATCATCTACTACAAAAAAAAATTAATTCTGTGATAGTTTTCTTATTTCTACTATATTGCCCACACAATAAAATGAATCCCCCTTGCTTTTCAGTGCAGTGGCTCATTACATGCAGGTCTATTACTTGGCAGAGACTCTGACTTAAGACAAATCAGCAGTCAGACTATCAGACTGGTTGTAACCATCCGACCGTTTATCTAGATTATCTACACCAGCGGTCCTCAAACTTTTTTGGACCGGTTTCATATAAGACAATATTTTCACGGACTGACCTTCACGGTGTGGGCGATAAATATGACGTGACAAATATGACGTAATAAAATTATACGACCGGCATGAAAACAAATAGAAAGTGCTAAAAAATACAATTCACCATGATGCCGAGTTAGTGGGAGCCCTGAGTGTGTTTCTCTGCAAAGAGCCGGTCCCATCTCAGGGTGGTGTGTTCAGTTTACTCCGTGACATAGTTTTGGTCAATGGAGAAAACCCGCTTCATAAAGACATGATGTTGGAAATGGAAGCAGGTTTTCAGAGCTTTTTTAACGATCTCTGGATGTTCTGCCTTGATTTTAATCCTGAACACCGGCAGAGTTGTTGTCTGAAACAGACATTTAAGGCCACCATCAGTCACTAGATTGTGAGTTTCATTTTTGGGGTAAAGTATCACGTGACCTCTTGATGTGTCATGAGGCTCAGACGCAAAGTTGGATGTATCCGCTCATTTTCAAAGCACTCTATTTCAAGCTAAAACATTTTTCTTTCTTGGATATAAAACCTAACATTTTATATACAAAGTTATAATCCCTTGTTGCACATGCAGTAACCAGCTTCCACTTTCAGTCCGGGAGGCAGACACAGTCACCTCATTCAAGAATAGACTTAAGACTTTCCTCTTTTATAGTGCTTATAGTTAGGGCTGAATCAGGTTTGCCCTGGTCGAGCCCCTTGATATGCTGCTATAGGCTTATAGGCTGCTGGGGGATGTTTTAGGATACACTGAGCACCTATCTCCTCATCTCTCTCTGGTTATGGATGAATTTACATCTCTCCATTGCACCTTATTAACTCTGCTTCCTTCCCGGAGTCGTTGTGACTTCACGTCTCATAGGGTCCATTGGACCTGGAGGTGTCTGATGCCTGGTGAGCCGGCCTCCCGCCTTGGCCCTGCTGATGCCCCGCCCCCTCCTCTCTACCTCCTTCTGTTTCATGGATTGGAGTTCCATTCATACATTGTCATATTCATGTAATGTGTTTATGTAACTTTGTAATGCTGTTCATTCTGTACACATGACATCTATTCTTCTGTCCATCCGGGGAGAGGGATCCTCCTCTGTTGCTCTCCTGAAGGTTTCTTCCCTTTTTTCCTTGTCAAAGGTTATTTTTGGGGAGTTTTTCCTGATTCGATGTGAGGTCAAAGGTCAGGGATGTCGTATGTGTACAGATTGTAAAGCCCTCTGAGGCTAATTTGTAATTTGTGATATTGCGCTATACAAAATAAACTGAATTGAATTGAATGCAGGAAAACTGCATGTTTGCATGATGGTCAAAGTTGAAAAGGGGAAATAATTCAAAGGGAAATAAATACAGATTGGTCTCAAAATAGTTGTATTACAGATGTGCACGTAGATTCTGTCCACAGTAGATTCATAGTTGATCTGGAAATGTATCCACTATCCTCTGTGTCTGGTAACAGGTTATGTGATAATGAAATATATTTGTAATTACGTAATCATTTTTTCTTAATTACTGTCACCTGTTATTACAGGTCATGGATCTTGAAATTATGAGATTGTTTTCTGAACATATTAATCTCATATTTCTACGAGACTTGATCATCACATATCATCTATCATCAGCAAGAGTTTGATTGACAGACGACTCATCCAATCACATTCCAAGTGTTTTTGGAAAGTGCCTGCCCAGTTCCCAACAGTTTCCAATAACAGCTTCTCAGATAGTTCTGAGTCCATCTGGTGCATCAAGTTAGATGAAGGCCACCGCTCCCCTCAATTGTGTTTGAGTTATTATTAACATGTGCATTCAAAGTGGCCATAAGGTAAAGGATTTCAATCCATTTGCTTGAAGGATGCTCTGAAAAATAGTAAATAAAATACCTCTATTGTACACACCAAAACCCAACTCTGTCTTGCAGTCTTCAAAACACTCTTCTGAATAACTGCATTGTGATATACAGAGAAACTAAACACATACAATTGCATCATGATGGAATTGTGTCATTGGGAGATACATGTTAGGAAGAGGGGCTTTCTGGGGACAACAAGATTACAGATAATCTATAAACTGCAATTCTTTTCAAATTGTGGTTTACCTAACATCTCTGTCTCTCTCTGCCAGCTAATCTCGTCAGGGACAGGAATCCAGACTCAATACCATCGACTTTGAATTGTCTCTCTTATCTCCTGCAACTGCTCCTCTCTAGAGAATACTTGGAATCTGACAACAAAACATAACTGGGTCTGCATCTCTTGGATTGAAAGAGGTTCATGAATTGTTCCTCTTGTTTGCTCTCCGCTGAGTTATTTGAGAATTTCTCCGTGGAATTCTTTAATGTTTGAGTACAATAAGCAACAAAGTGACAGGAAACAGAGTGTGACGCCAGACAAACTTCTAAAAAGGATCAGAGAATGAGGAAGACAGATGGAGCGAGCACATAGCAGTGTGACAGTCCAGTACAGTAAAAGACAGAGCTTAGCGCCCTGCATTGTGTCCAGACAGGCAGGGCTAACTCAGGGGCTAGAGCTGCATGCTGTTCCTGTGATTAGCCCTCCATCTGGCAGGGTTTGCAGAGCGAGCAGCCAGAGTGTCGCAGCCTGTGCATGGATCTCAAAGTTGGGGGGGTCTTCCTTTGCATTTGGCAGAGACTGGATGCCTGCACTGTCCAGCCCTGCCCACAAAGCCTAGAGGGATAAAACATCTGGCGAACTTACTTTCTGGACAGTGGAGAACGAGTAAGATGTCATGGCCTGTATGGTTCACAGACTACATCTGTTATTGTACTTTTGTTGTTTAGAAAAATGTCTTCTTGGATTTGAAGATTAAACTGGAATTACCTATTCTTACAGCTTTCTCCCATTTTAAGAAATGTATGCAATAAATTCAATTATCTATGATCAACTGTTATAACAATAGAGCATATTGTGGCATGGGGACGCACCAGGCTTTCAACTAACTGCAATGTAAACCCATCCATATTAATATTTCACAGCAACTGATGTAGAAGGACAGTGGTTCTCAAACTCTGGGGTGCGCCCCTCTAATGGGGCGCAGGAGGAAATGCAGAAATACCTTTATTGAGAACTTCACATATTACACAAGTTCAAAGTACACAGACATAAAACTAAGTCATTAATAAATACATGTTGAAATGCCTGTACCTTCATGTACATGTTTACGTTACAGTGTTAACAGGTTACGCCTGCGCATGCGCGACGGCTAAGATTATTGGCGACGCTGATTTTTGGCCTTTTGCCAAAGGCCAATCTACGTGAGAACGGCTTTTCTGCTGTTGCCCTTCAAAACAAAAGCTCAACGTTGAGCATGAATTGAGATCAGCTTTTCTGCTGTTTCCCTTCAAAACAAGAGCTCAACATTGAGCATGAATTGAGAGTGGCTGTATCAAGCCCGTTTAAAAAAGATTTGTTGTGGAAAGCAGGCTCATTGCAGCCACTATTACTGATAAAACTTGACACACATATCTGCATTAATTCTGTTTTGCACAGGTTGCACTTATTGTTATTATCTTGAAAAAAATATCGAGGGCAAAACAGGTTAATTGCAGCCATAATAAGGTATTTCTTTGCCAGTGTGCTTTTTTGCACAGATATAACTTGATTTACATTGTTCTAACAAAGTGATTGCACATTTGGTTTACTTGAAAGCGACGCAATTTTCTTTATTCTAATATTTGAAAAAGCACAGCTAGAGGAGTCACAAAAAGTTATTTCAATAAAAAGTCAGCATAGACCATTTTATTTGGGCGTTGGGGCATGAACATTTTTCTTCCTCCAAAGTGGGGCGTGACAGAAAAGGTTTGAGAACCACTGGTGTAGGGTGAGAGGGAGGTGAGGTCCGAAGGGTGAAACAAACAAAGGACTTTCACCAAGAGGACCGCTGTTCATGTTTCATGTGAAACTAAGTCAACGTTGACTTACTTTTATTGTGTAACAGTACCACCACTTAGGTAACAAATGCACTTAATTTACGTAGAAAACATTCCTATTTAAATCTATATTAAATATATTTTACCAAGTTTAACTTAGTTACTTGGTAACCTACTTAAACTTAACCAAGTAGTTATATTGCTTAAGAAAACCTAAAAGTGCAACATCAGTCACATTATACTCAACACACTGATGACTTTGATTACTTGCATCTAGGAAGCTATGGGTAAGTTAGGTGACCCTAAACCGACTCTAGTCGTTTGAATAACTGTGTGGTCTAGTAAAAAATGTAATCATAACACTAGTTATGTAGATATACATTTGTTAAATGTTTAACCTGCAAGATCTACCTCTACTATTCCCTAGGCCTGACCTGTAGCTACCTTTAAATCCTATTCACACTAAAGCAAAAAGGTGATAATCTGTGTAATCAGCAACCTTTCTTATCCAAAGAGCCATCTTGCCCTATTTTCCACAATATAAAATGTGTCCGGAGCCACAAAAGCTATTTGATATCACAACTTATAAAGTTTTAGATATAAAGTCATATTATCTATACAAAAACTATAGTTTGTTGTATTTATGAAATTATTGAACCAGAATAAAGACAATTATTGACATTGTATTGCTATTTTAACAGTTCTAGCAAAATCAAACGAGGAAAAAAGAAATACACTGTCATGTGTAGGCCACATTGAGGTCAATTAATCAGACAACTATGCAGGTCCTGAAGCCTTCCCATATGTGGCCCATGGGGTAGAGTGGTCATCCTGTAACCACAAGGTAGCAGGTTCCATACCCGTCCTCCATACAGTTCAGTTTAAGTGTCCTTTTGCGAGACCCTAAACCCCCAGTTGCTCACCGGGCGCTTCACAACAGCCCACTGCTCCTAGAATGCTAAGGAATCGTTTAAATGCAATAATTTATTATTTGAATAAAATAATTTAGCCATGTACACACTACTACGTTTATATTTTAAAACAAATATCTTGACACTGAGCGTTCTCATTACGCCGGAGTGTTAGACAAAAGTACCGAGGACGGAGGAGTGATGAAACGCTCCCGAGCATGGATACGTTTTTACTAACGGACTCCTCACTGTCTCACGAGCTGCCACAGAACAAGCAGCAGTCAGACAATTTTGTTAAACAAATATTAAAATGTTTTTTTTATTTTCAGTGACACAGTAATACCTCAAAGATAAGGTGTTCCCTTTGAAAGATTGTTCACTAGGCAATATATATATATATATATATATATATATATATTTATTTTTTTTCCTTCTTTTTTTGTCAAAGCCTCAGGGAGCCACAACAGAGGGGCTAAAGAGCCACATGTGGCTGTGGAGGCACGGGTTGCCGACCCCTGCACCACACTAGTTAATACCCACTAGTTAGCAACATCTGTCATTGACTTGCTTCAACAAATAAAAGACAATAGTGTCATTAGGAATTAGTGAGTGAGTGTAAGTGTTTGGGGTCATAAGGTGGAAACCCTCTCAATAACTAGTATATAATTAGCAACATGATTTTACACTAAAATAATATGCAATGTTGAAAAAACAGATTGAACCAAAAGGCTATTGAATGCAATGTCAATTGTTTGCCGTGGACATTAAACAAAGTCATGTTTAGAATTTTGTTTTGCCGCTAAGGTTAAAGCTTTACGAAATAAGCAGTATAAATTATCTATTTCTATTAAGCTACTTTTACTGTAGCTCCAGCACAGACGAGGAAACACAGGGATAAATATATATATATATATATATGTATCTATGATTTAGGGCAGTAAAGAGTAGCATTACCTGAATTGATGACATGACTTTTGGAATTGTGCTAAATCGTTGACAGACCCAATGAGTTTGTCGATTTTTTTCTAAAGACTCTCCATCCAAATTACTTAAATTTGAATACTGGGCTTCCACCTGTTCTCCGCCACTCCCCGGCCCCCCATGTGATTGGTCATGCCCTACACCTGTGGTTTCCATTCTTATTTATATATATATATATATATATATATATATATATATATATATATATATATATATATATATATATATATATAATGCTACTCTTTACTGCCCTAAATCATAGATACGGTACATTTAGATGGAAACTCATGGACACTATATTTTGTGTTAACATAATTCTTTGCTATGATCTTACACCAAGCTAATCTTTTAGTCCAAGGGGCAGCCTAGCTTGTTCCTTCTATAGAGCTCTAGATGTTGAACCAACAAACTTGGGTCTTTAAGGCACAGTCCTTAACTGGTGTGTAACCTATTTGTAGATAGAGGCTACCTTGGCGATCAGTAATTATACATCTTAGCGGGCAAAAATTACATGGATCTCACCACAAATTCTGATGAAACTCGACATAATCCTTCCATCCATCCGTTAGCCACATCCGTGGGGGTCTGGATCTGATCCCATCCTGGAAAGGTCGGCAGTCTAACACAGACAACCATTCATGATTACATTAACACCTACAGGCATTAACTTAATTAGTCATCAATTAAGTCATTCGTAATGCACTGGGCATCTCTTGGTATCAATTAGGTTAAGGCAACAAAACTTAATTGTTTAGATTTTGGAAAATATTGTAGTTTGGTTTTATTTAAGTACAAGTTTAAAATTTTTGAGAATAAGCTTGTGCTGGTTCCCCAGCTCTAATAAAAAAGAAATGAGAGAATTTGAAAAAGATGCTGTATTTGGTTAATTTAACATGGGCTGGTCAAAGGGTACATAGCATGTAGTTTGTGTACGAGACATTGTGAAAGCCTCAACAGCAAAAGGTTGGTCTCTGGAAAAATCTTCATCACTTGGCATTTGTAACTACAAATGTCTTTTAAAAGCTCACTTTGTTCAGCAGTATTCATTATTCTGGTAAGGCCTTGATCCATCCGTGGTACTGTTGCACATGGTCTGCAAAGCAAATATTGTGAGGCTTTTAGTACAACATGAAAAGAAGTGTATTTCCTTCTACTCCGTCATCATAGTCATTAGGTTAAAAGTACCAACCCAGTACGCATCAAGTCGGGAACCCTAACCCAAGGCCTCTTTGGCTTTTTTATTGTAAAATAGAATATTGCTTAATCTCTAGCCTATGTTACATTCAAATCAACATGGTGGTCAGAACAGCAGCCATATTTATGTATACCCTCAGGCTTACCCTGATATTCTTACCCTAACTCTAACTAATATATCTCTTCATCTGGTCCAACCGAACCAATGAAGGCAGCAGGGCAGATCATGACTTGGCGGTCATGAGGGTAAAAAAAGCACATTCAAACTAACTGACTAAAGCAATTATTAGCAGCTAGAGGTTTGATTCATTTATTTCCTGAGCCACTTAGTTAATTAATCTATTAATTGCGGTGCTTAATAGGAGTGGACAATAGTGGACAAATTACAGATTTAAATCAAGGTGTATCTTGGATGTATTTATCCTACTTTAAATTTCTATTCTGTTTATTTTGCTTTAGCTTATCTTTAAATGTATCCTTTCTGAAAGTCCTTTCTGTATTTTCGTGAAGTCTTGTGTTTTTTATATGTTGTCTTGCTGATGTTCAGCACTCTTGAGCAGTTTTGTCGTTGAAAGATGAACAAACTCATCTAGTCCTCTCCGTCGGCCCCTCGGACCACTCCACCACCCTCTTGTCTCCAAGCTCGTCTGCCACCTCCTTTTACCGTCCCACATACAGTATGCAGAGTTCCCAGTGCAGCTTCTCCAGCAGCACATTCATCCTTACCTGAGGGAGTCAGTGTTAGCCGAATCAAGGCTTTGATTAATTAAATAAGAAACAGAGAGTTGGGCCAGGATCAGCACCCGCTCTCTATCCTCTCCTCTCTGGCTGGCTGCAGTACGGGCCATATGGTGGTGCTGCTGTGCATAAGATCAACGCAGAGAGGCCTCCAATTTAGGGAATAACTTGTAAAAGAGCAAACGTTTTTCCCTACCCTTATCTTTTTATTGTTTTATTCTGATTCTCTGATTGTGTAAATGTATATTTAAAACGGTCATCTATTTAAAAAAAGTGTTTTGCCTACTCCTCATTATTGTAGTTTTGTCCAACTTGTCATGAAGAAGTTAAAATGAACCCCAAAATATGCAAACTTCTTTGAGTTCTTCTATATTTTATTTGTTCTTGTTTATTCTTTTACATTTTTGCTCCAATGCTTTTAGCAGTAAATGACAAGGTATACTGTATAATAAAACAACGGCCAGACGCTTCTCTGGGTCAATAGGATCCCAGCAGTTGGTCCTCTGCAAATCTATTCAAACCTTTTATTGAAAAACAGCCACGTTTGGAAATTCGCATCGCCGCCGGTATGAAAAGTTTTGATATGAAGTATTCAACAGGTGAGGGTTTGTGTGTCATATACAGTATTTGTCACAACTCCTCATCTCTCTTGTATTTTTAAGCATTAATTAATACTATTTATTTCTTGTTCATTGGTCCAATCTAATTTGTTAACAAAATATTTTTCGGTAATCAGCATATTTAAAAAAAATATCAAATCAAGATCCTTATTTTAAAATAGGGAACTCACTAATTTCAGGTGCAGCCATACAAAACCTATTAAGCCTGCTCTGCTCCCTTAAGTAGACCTGGGGTACTAACTGTTTGCATGATCTTAGACTTGTCTTGTTCTACCATTTAACAGTTTGGAATAAACAACAGCCACAGAATGATTTTGACCAGGAGAAAGTTTCTGAAACAGATATGACACCAATTTTGTTTTCCAGGGTTGCCGCTACCATAACACACTGCCAGAGCAGATAAAAGGTTCAGCTTCGTCCACTGTCTTACTCACTCACTCACTCACTCCCTCACTCATTCATTTGCTCGCCCACTCAATCACACACACACACACTGCTGTAGCGCTGAGATAAAACATTCTCGCAGAGTGTGAATGCGGGGAAGAAGAAAAATGACATTGGGTAAACACAGTGAGGCATTACCAGTCATCACTCTGGGATGTCACTCGGAGATGAGAGACAAGGCAGCGAGTCGCCAACGCTACACTGATTCTCCTTCTCCTTCCTTCTCTCATCGCGTTGCTTTTTCTTATTTAGGAGCCGGAGTTAAAGAGTCCGTTTTGGAGTTTTTTCTTCTTTAATCCTGGAAGGGGGACAGGGAAGTCCACTACATCTGTAGCTTGACCTTGACTGGAATGAAGACTACAACAGCAACAGAGCTGCTCCTACGGATACATCCTGGGAAAAGAATTGCTTAAATGCAGAACTTTCACAGCGTGAAAAATGTGCTTACTGTTCTATTTTAATTTGATACACATTTTTTACGAGAGAAAACACCAACATTAATACCACAATATATACCTCTTGGTTACATGTTGTACTATGGCATATAATGTGATAAGATATTTATATAAATCCCCTAGTACAGGCAAAAGTACAAATTTACTAAATGCGTGTAGCGGGTAAAAATAAGATTATGTTGTATTTTGTGGTGAAATTCAAATTGGGGCTTTTCAAATAACTCACCAATTTAAATAATGTTACAGCTAAAGATTTGCATATTTAAGGTCACAGTGATCAATGTTCGGTTGGAGGCCTACTCAGCTGTTCATTTATTTCCAATAGGCACATTTTCTTTTGTACCAGACAAAAGTGGGCATCCCAATTCATATCACAATTAACGTGAAATACGGATGCATCTCGCCAACCATGCGAGCTAGCTGGGCTGGCCTTCCTCTTCATACATCCATGGGACTCCCTCGTTCCCAACTCCAACCTGCCACCCAAATATGGTCACTTCTTCACCCAAAAGCCAAGATGGCGTCAGCTAAAATGCAAATCAGCAATGCAAACTTATGACAAATCAGTCCATCAGGCTCAGCTGTATACTGTGTGTTGCTAACACACTAAACTAAGAAGAATGAATGAAGTTGAATCCGGTAAACATTATTGTCTTAACTTATGTCTCCAACGTTTAGTATCTTCTCTTATGGGTTTGTTTCTCGCAGACTCTTTAATTGCTTCATGCAGAGGTGTTGATGACACAGCATAACCTGTGCTTGCATGTTGTACAGAATGTGTGTCCACTAATAAACAGCAATACATTTGATGGGAAGAGCTCAGAAAGTTAACGTCAATTTGTAATCGCTCTCCTTTAAACTACGAAAAGTAAGACAGACATTTATGCATGGGAAACTGTTGTGGATTGTTTGTTAAAATGTGGACCAGTTGAAGAAAGTCAGAGCCCGAGATAGACAGGGACAAGCACCCAGAAAGTGAGGTTTCCCTCTGAGAAGAAGGCAGTCCTAATCCACTGTGAAGGCTGGATACTGCCTCCTCTACATACCAGATACACACCCACTGCCGAGGCTATTGAAAGTGATATCTGAGATTACCTTTCATTCTGGCAGGCCGGCCTCCCTTAACCAGGCCTCTGCAGAGTGTGTGCCCGCTGCAGATTCGAGCAGACAGTCGCTCTCATTGAGCAGACAGCTTCCACTTCCCAGCTGCCATTTCCAGCATGCACTCCTGCCCAAACACGAGCGGACATGCAGAACCAAGGAACCTCTCTCAGCTGATAGCCTGTGGCTCTTTGCTGGGCTTCTTTCTGGGGTGCACGTTTAGTGCAGTGCATAATGTAAAGTGGGAAAAGGTATTGTAAATGTTCCTTCAGAGCTGTTACGTGAGAATTTATGAATATACTCATCCACCTTTAATGGATATGACGCCTACATATTTACAGAGAAACTGTGATTAGGTTTCTTCTTGACCTCAGTTTTTACTTTATTACGTTATAGTGTTTTTATTTATTTTCAAACTATACACCCTATTTTACTATTGATTAATGTCCGGAATCAATGCAATATGCGTTGGTTGAAGGTTAGGGTGACGGATGAACATATAATGCATTTGTCGTTCATCCTATCCCCTGACCGGATCTTTAACCTCACCATCATTTGTGTTTGCTCCAGTCTCAGGCCTTAACTAGCCTTAACCCATGAACTCCCACACAAATAAAAAACACAAATCTTGTTTTTAAATTAGTTTTATTATTATCCATGAGCCTGCATGATTCTTTATCCTTTAAAAGAGAAATAATCAGCAAAACAGATTACTATTGATTTCTGGAAATAAGGTTTCCTTACTGTTGCATCCATTCTAGAATATACATATATATATATAAACATTATAAGAAAATATACATAAGAAATACATGAAAAAAAATATGAGCACTATACTACAATATACAACAACAATATATATGGCTGCGGATGGGTGAAAATATCCAACGGCCACTGCCTGGCCTTTTGAGTTGAAAGGCCACAGGTATAAATTACTGCCTGTGTGCATCTAACATATACGATCAGCACATCGCCATTTATGCTTTTCTAGTCGCTGAGCTCTGATAATGTTACATTGTAAACAACCAATCTGTGTTTAAATTGTCAGGAGAGCTCGTAACATTAGCAGATTCTGTTCAGTTATATTATGGTGGGGGATAAATGAGGAAGAAAAGTCAAATATAACGTTATTATGATGTGTTCACATGTAATCTCGTAAAATGTGGTTTTGGTGAGAAATTTGAATAAATCCAGTTGTTGATGTTTTCACAACAACATAAATTGATATTAGAGTTGTTTACCATAGCTTTAAGAATCTTATAATACCTTAATTAAAACAAGATTTGTTTTAATCCATAAAATTAAAATATTGTATTTCTGAATCCTTTAAATAGTTTTTTCTGAAGAAAGAAAAACACTATAGATGAATCAAACTAAAAGTAAAAGGATAACATTTCAACGTTTTGATGGTTTACACTGACTTCAGAGCTGTTACAATTGTTTTTGGGATGAATGGATCCTTCTAGACCAGCTTCTGTAATCAAACAACAAAGGGATCTGTATCTACCAATATGAATAATCAATGATCAACATTTAGTATCGGCGGCAAAAAAAACCTTAACAGGGATCTTTAAACGTTATATTCGCTCCCTTTTTTCTTTTGTGCTTATCCGATCTGTGATCTGGTCCGTGATACGATCCAAATGTTTTATGATCTGTTGCACCACTATTATATATATATATATATATATATATATATATATATATATATATATATATATATATATATATATATATATATATATCTACAGTGAACACGGAAATGCTAACAATGATGTTCTCTAGCGTAGCCATTAAAACAGCTGAACTCCTTTTAATTGTAATGTTAGTTTGATAAACCATTTGTTCCTCAAAGTCCACTTTGTAGCTTTTTTCTGGAGCTTTCAACATCTTCTGCATTTCAGAAGTTGAAAGTTGAATTTTCAACATGCCTTCTTCAGCATAAACAGCTGAGCCAAGAACTGCATTAGCGGATGCAGTTGTCTTTTCTAGTAGCTAGCAAGTGGGACACAAGTTTGTCTTGTTATAAGAACCAAATCCTTGTTGTCATTCAAAAGGTCACATTAAATAAATAAGTAACAAGTTAAATTCAGGAAAACAAACACACTCTTATGTGTCAAGTGTTGAATATTTCCAACTTAGAAAATGATATCAATATAACACCAACACAATCAGAAAGTGATTCAGAAATCATTAGTTTGGGAGCCTTTAAGTAAGCACACAGATGTTTTAGTTTTTTTGTTGCCTGCAGCAGAAGTATTAAACTCTCCTAGAGACAGGTATGTTGGTTCTTTGGTTAGTGCAGTGTTGACAGTGGCAGGGCTGGCTATGTGCACACTGGCCATGCAGCTCCATCCAAACAGATCTGAGGTGGTGCAGGGTAAGTCGTTTCCACTGTGTTTGATGAGACTGGAGCACAGATGGTTAGTAGTGCTGCCAGATCAATTACCAGCAGCACGCCAGCAGAGAAAGCGGAGCACAGCACTTAGCTTCCAGGGCCAATTGAACTGATCCCTATTCGAACTCTTACATATCGTCATAGCATGCTGTGACATAAAGGACTCACTAACTTAATGCCACATGTGCACCAGTGGAACACTTTGGGGGGATATTGCTATTTTACCTTCCAGCTAAATTTTTGTATTGCTCATTCCAAACAGCCATCATGGCAATGGCATAAAGCAAACAGCTGTTCATGTTGAGCTGCGGAGGATAAAGGATGTGCCAAAACGAAAACAAGTAGTGAAGGAATTTGCTTTTAATAAAAGTTGGAAATGTAACATTTACTAGTTAAAAAATTCCCATAAATATATTAGTTTGCCCAGTCACCTACAGTGATTAACAGACTTTGAACAGACAAGCTGTTTGCAACAAGTCCTCCAAATTAAGGAAATTGTTAATCCATGTCATCAAGAATGACACATTCACTCTTTTGACAGGACAACATCATCTGTCTCCGCTTTCTAAATTTGTTATATAAATGGAAAATAAATCAGTTTCAGGATGTGACAAATCAACATCTCCTATACAAAGGTTTGTTAAATATCTTGAAAAGAGTTATTTTGTTATTGTTATGCATTTTCTTACGAATGTCCAGCAACACGAGCGATCAATGCACCTGCTTATGATCGTGCAGTGTTTAGGCAAGAAACTTGTGGTTGTGGTTTGGGTTAACATATTGGATTTGGCGTTACTATAGTATGGATGTTATGTGATAAATAAGTCAGCATTACTTCTGGTTTTCACACGGGACACAAACAGCCGGCTCCTGGGTCAAAGTCTGATGTTTTCAGACCCACTTGTCACAGACCTCCCTATGCAGACTGTGTCGCTCTATCCTCAGTCCCCTGCCCTGGCTCACAACTACGATTCATTGATTATTGAGGTTATAGAAGAATTATATTCCATATAGCTACGAAAAGTGAATGAGATCGCCCTGTGCCTGTGTAGGCAACCAGCTTTTGGAAGGTTACGGAAAGATCGTGCATTGGGTTAAAATGATAACTTTCTTCAGGCTAGGGCACCAGTTCATCTGTTTAGAACTTGTGCAGTGTCTCCAGCTGAAGTGTGGGTTGCCAGATCCAGTTTGTAAACCTAAGTGTTCAAAAGTGTGGCAAATGTTGGCAACCACAGCCCGTCTCCTGACAGTTATAATGTTCCATACAAAAAAGAAACGCATCATATGGAATTGACTTCAAGAACTCGTATCAATTGGTCGGCTGCTCGCTTTCCAGTCTGCACTGTTTTTTATGTTGAACAAAAGTAATCAGGTCCACTCACCCTTTTGTAGAGCAATGTCGAGCATCAAGCTAATGTATCTTAATAGAGACTCTATCCATCCCTGCATTCTATTTGAGTATCCAAGCTAATGTTTCACCGCCCAGCATCAGACTCGACTGCAATGACTTCATTGCAAATGCAGCAGTGTGCCCTCCTTTTAGTAAGGTGGAAATAAAGTTATGCATAGATGCTGCATCGTGTCACAGGGAAATAATGTGTTTTCTTTTCTAACCTTAACAAAATGTTTTTAGTGGCCTGACCCTTACCAAATGGTACATTATCCAGGGTTTTGTAGATTCTGTATGTCTGTTTCAAAGGTCCTCTGACCCAAAGCTCACTCTCCTTCCTGAGCCTTGTTCTTCTTGCTGCTTGGCTCACACCTCAAACTTTGAGATATTTTTATCATTTCAAATCAACCATGCTCCCCTGAGATGAGTTCAAACCCATATAATGCTTTGTACCTCTGCTCAAAGTATTTGATCTTCTATGCCCTTGGAAAAAGCTACTACACGGAACATCCTTGATTTTCAAGTAGCTACCCCAAATGCAACAAAGCTAAATCTTAACAGTGACCTTTCCTTGGATTCCAAAACAGCACACGTATACGGAAGTAGTGCTTTTCAAAAGTTTGAGTCTCTTCTTTCTCTTTCTAGGTCCACCTGAATCTGAATGTATGAGACTTTTTTCCCTGAAGAGTCCAACTATGGGGATGTGTCAAATTTGAGTTCAAAGACTGTTTGTGGAGAGATTTACTGTTAAAAACAATATATTGAAAAAAAAGATCCCTCTTAATCATCACTTTGTATTTGTGTATTTTGAAAGGGGTCACAACAAGTGACTAACCCACAGTAAATGATCACCTGACCCTTGAGTCTCACAACTCCCAACCATGTTTCCAGACAAAGGCTTTTTTCATAATAAAACGACACAAAAGTGACACATGATACAAAACATTTAAGTTATGGGATGTGTTGATTATCTAACTGCTCAGACACCAGACCCTCTGCCATGGAATCAGTATGACAGAATCAAACTAACTATTAAGTCTTCTGGGTCTTTATTTCATAACTTCATTCTGTTCAAAGGTATTTGATTTGTATTCAGTGTTTTGAATCAACGGCGCAGTGGAGAGAGACTGAGATGGAGGCCGACAGAGAGCTGTGCTCCGCATGGTCTGGGCAAACAACAGCAAGGTTCAGATTGGGATCAGAGACGAGGATTGGACGAGGCAGGTATGACTGAAGACAAAGTGCTTTAATCACTTCCCCCTGGCCAAGTGTTGACGATTATCATCAAAAAACATCTGAAATATGTGTTTGCCCGCCCTGAGGCTTATCACACTTGGGTTGGAATCTGTCTTTTTGGAGCCTCCACACTGACCTTGAGTGACTGTGCAGTTACAGTTCCTCAAATTCTCACCCAAACCTGGTTTCTCCTTCTCCACAACACCGCAGAGACGGAGGTCTGTGGAAGGCTATCTGGTCATTGACATTTCAAGTTTCTTCTGAAAATAAATAAATTCCATGTTTTGTGGGTAGCATTATAACAACATTGGACATTACAGTATGGCATGGCATGTATTTGAATAACGTTGGAGGATGTGAGAAAAAGAGACAAAACACTTTAATATTTCCCATAATGCAACCAATATCATCTTTGTGGTTTAGAGGGAGTTATTTGTTGCAGCTATTTTTAATAAACAACAGTTTATTTATCTTCTAGTACCTGTTCGTCATTTCCGCTGGTTGCACCTGGCTGTTGTCTGCCAATAAATTGTTCCAGCACATAACACAAATAGTCATTTGAACATTTCTCTTTGTAAACGGATTCAACAACATGATAATAAATTAGCTTTAAGGCCTTTGTTCACAGGAGACTTTTTTTTTCACATCATTTTTTCTTGTACATTTCTGACTTTAGTCTCAAAGGAATTCAGATTTTTTTTCCTAGCAAATGTTTGGCTATAATCTATAATATTGCACACATTTAGATTTAGAGAAACAAACAGACTGATGAGCAAAGCCTACATTTGTTACAGTGCCGTGCAGGAACATTCACGGACTAGAGGATGAGCTATAACGCTCAGCGGCAGCATACTGATGTAGTGTCTTTAAGTACCTGGCTATTAAGCAGCCATTGTGCGTGAGCTGCAGCAGTGTGTCTGAATATGACCAGTGGATAGGAACATCGGTGGCGCCACGAGAGTACATTAGAGAGCATGGCTATTCTTAACTGTCCATAAAGAGAGGTGGTGCCATTTGAATAGCACTTGGGGTAATTGTGGTCGGCAGCTCAATCTCCGTCAGCTTTGTGGCTGATTCCGTCTCCTTCTTTCAATTTCCTGCCTCGTTGAGGATGCCGGCCGATGTGTGGAGAGGACGGGGTGCTGCCACAGCAACGCAGCAAAGCACTTTATAATTAAAAGTGTTGGAAAGTGAGCTGTGGAAGAGACACTACCTCACCTCACCTCGCTTTGGGAAAGAAAATGAATAATATCGCAAAATAAATCTTTATTTGCATCTGTGTGTGCTATACTATAAATAGCTGTTAACCACTTGATTATCCAAGCATGTTGTCTGATAAATCAGCTCATTCTAATTTCTATAGTGGAGAGCATTTTAGAATGTCATTAGTCACAGGTTAATTATCAAAGATGATTTGAATTACACAGGGTTAGAACACAGTCTATACATCTGATTTAAAAGTGATCTAGTCCAATGCAGTTTTAGGAATGAGATACACATGTGCAAAAGGTTTGCCAGTATTAAAGACACACATTTAAAGGAATGCCGTTGGGAACTTCAGTCAAATGAGAGAGTAAGCAAACTAAGGTTAGAGTTGCCGTTGCATGCTCTAAAGATCTAATTACAAATTAATTCACTTCTCTTCCTTTTCGTAACTTAAGCATGTAATTGTCTTTTCACGTGTGAGCTTTCCATTATCACAAAACCGTACAAACATTTTTCTCTTTCAGTGATTTGGAAGAGTTGTTCATTGTTGCATTGTTTACACATTGCAAATGTAATTTAAAAATGTTTGGTGTTTGTTATAAGAAATAAAAAACATTTAGAATGGTTTTGTACTGCTGCTCATACCTACTTACACATGACATATGAGAATTATGATCAATAACAAAGCATGCTTTGTTTGAGCCCTACTTAATATAAACAGCAATCCTTGAGTCAAAATAATAGCACTTAACCAGCGTTTTAGGAGGTCTGAAATGTCTAAAAAGAGCAAAAGTTATTGCTGAAACAACTAAGCTGATTGGCCATCCACATTCAACTTGTTTATTCCCTTCCCACTGTCAAAAATTTCAAAACGGCCAGATTTCAATATCACATCATGAGGTAAACTGACACCTATGTTAGTACGTCAGCCAAACTTCATGCCCCAACAAATCTGGTCGGAACGTCTAAATGTGAAACTGTTAACCCTTGGACCACGGAAAGCTATGCTACATTGCTGCTAACACTTTCAGTTCAGTACGCTATAATTAAATTAAATTAAACCAAGCCAGTGTTGCCAAGTCTTCTCCACTTAAAGTAGCTCCGGAAATCCCTAAATCTAAGGCCAAAGTCACCAAGTCAGCAACACTGACAGATCGTCCTGTCAGGCCCTTTGAAAACTGATCGGATGCTCTGGCGTTTAATTCTATCAGATTTATCTTCAATAACCGGTCCCTCACCATCAGGACTCAGGCACAGCGTTCATTCAACAGGCCCTGAGGCTTTTGAACTCTTGCGCTCTGAAGCTCATCTATGACACTTAACAATTCACACCATATTAGCACATTCCTGTTTATATCCATTTGAAAAGCAACAACTTCATATTACTTAATTTTATTACTTTATCATTTATCCAAGATTCCCATTGCCAACAAGAGCTTCCTTGTAATTGTTGTGCTTTTATCCATGAACTATTTGTGACAGTCACTACTACTACAGCTGCTCTACCTGGCTGTCCTGGGGGAAGCTGTGGATACATGGTTGTATCTATGATGCAGTGAACATTACTACAGTAGCTGCACTGTGACTAATAATAATAATAATAATTGTATAATAATTGTATTTTAGTCAGCACCTTTCAACTGAGTTTGCAAAGTGTTTTGACAGACAAAGGAAGGCCAAATAATAACCGAAAGCTGAGTGAGCTGTGAGGACGAACAAAGGCAAGACAAAACAGTACAAAAGATGACACAATAAAACCATTGATATGATATGATAAGAAACAACCTAAATAAATAATAAGTAAAGCAGTAAAAAAAATTAGATAGCATAGGATTTGAACTCAGATATTACGGGTGTGTTATCAAACGCACAATATACCAAAAATGCAAATTCAATACAACTCTCAACCCGCACAACCATGTATTGTCCCACCCCACACAACACACTACCCCTGCATGTATTTAGTGTGTGTCAAAAAGAATGTGTCAAAACTTCTTTAGTGTAGACTCAAAGTTCCAGCGTTGTGCATGTTGTTGCACCCCTGTGTTTGATTCAAATCAAGTTATTACTTGTTGTCCACAGAAGGTTCAAAATGTCAGTTATTATTCAGTGAACAGTTCCTTCAACGTTTTTTTGCAACTGCTAAAATACACGTTCTCAAACCAGGGCCCTCAATGACAAACTCTACACACAAAAGACAAAAACATACACACACGATATTAACTAACGATGCTTTGTTTACCTATCGGACTATGAAACAGTAGAGGTATGATGAAATGGTAGAGGTACCATTTATACCCATGGTACAATAGTAATGTACAGTCGTAGAGAGGGTCGCCTTTCAATCAGAGAAATGGGCAGTTTGATCCCCGACTCAGCGAGCTATGTCAATGTGTCCTTGGGAAAATTGCTCCTGTAGGTGTATGCATGGGCGTATGTTAGTTAGTCCTGATGGGCAGGTGGCCGCTGCATGGTAGTCATCAGTGTATGAATGGGTGAATGATGACATGTAGTGTTAGTTAGTCCTGATGGGCACGTGGCACGCTGCATGGTAGTCATCAGTGGATGAATGGGTGAATGATGACATGTAGTGTTAGTTAGTTCCGATGGGCAGGTGGCACGTTGCATGGTAGTCCTCAGTGTGTGAATGGGTGAATGATGACATGTAGTGTTAAAGCGGTCTAAGTGAAGAATAGAAAAAAAATATCTACACACGTACAGTCCATTTACCTCAGCTGGTAATATGTTACAATAATTGAATTTGAAGACAGAAACTACCAAAACTGAAAAGCTGGCATATGTTAATAGATGACAATTTTTTTTTCCAGAAACCATTACTGTACCCAATCTGTGCTTTCCCAGGGCAGTTAAAGCAATTTAGTTAGCACATGCACATTAATGCTTTGCTACAGGCGTGTAAACAGCTCTTCCCTTACTGCAAATACTGATTAAAAAACTACAATCAAAGATAAAATGGGGCAGAATAATTCCCGAGGGAATCGCTGATATGTAGTAATTATACTCCATGAGCATCGTAGTCATTATGCACTCCTGCTGTCTGTTTTAATGACTGTACAATCCTTTCACTTTGAGCTGATCAGAATTTGATGACTTTTAACTGACTGAATAACAGTACAGGAAAAAGGTTCAATACGACCAAGAACAGGACTTTTTTATTTTGTTTCCTGTTTAATGCTGATCACTGTAAGAGAAAGTACAAAAAGTACAAAAATAAGTTATTCTGAAATGTGACATTTGTGTACACCTCTGCCTCATTTGCTTTATGAATACCTTTGGCAAATGAAAGCGGAAAAGGGCAACTTTCACATCTCTTGAGATAAAAGTGCCTTTTTTTTCAAAAAGCTGCACAGAAAACAAACAATTACAATTCTTGACTGCCTTTATTTACTCCATGATTGAGCAGTGCAGGCAGACAAGAGCAGGCAGATTAATTAACTAGTGCCTGAAAACCTTTTTCTTCTTAGAGCGTTTGTCACATTGATAGGATGGCTGATTAAAGTCATGAGATGGCTATCAGTACACAAGAGCAACCAGTCCAAAAAAAAAAGAAAGGAAAAAAGAAAAAAGGCATTTATCTCAAGGAAAGAAAATGAAAGGAAACACACACATTCAGGTGTACGTTGGTGTCCAGGAAACCAACCCCAGAAAAAGCTCTTGGGTTAAGGACGCTGCATGTGCATCAAGAAGAAAAGCAAGTAACTTGGGGAGGAGGAATATCATGCCAGTCTCAGCCCAAATTGCCCGGCTTGTGCGTCTTTTGATGAGGTTTCTCATTAGGGGTCTATACAGCCCAGACTTTGGAAATATCACACAATTAATTAAAATGATAGGAATGGAGAAAGTGGGTTGCCAAAGAGAGGACGGCAGAGGGCCCACATAATCATTGTTCTGATCAGAGCCCTATTGTCTGCCTGGTGAATGTGCCTGTTGACGATGGCAGTGCCTCTTATATGTTTATCTGAATTGCTGGGCCAGTAGCTTGTTTCCGGCATGCTGCAGTTGATAGAGCATTCAGCTCCCATCACTGTGAAGAGGTTCAAAGGCTTCATTTAGTTGCACGAGCACAAGGAGAGAGAGAGAGAGAGCTCACCGGGCTGTTTTCAGCCAGTTTTATCAGCTGGTTTTCAGATTTAGATAGTGAGATTCTGACATGTTGTTCATATCTGTCCTTTCTCTCACACAGGCTGGCTTACTCGTGTCATGCAGAGAAAAACACAAAATCCTCAAATCCGTCGTCTCCTCCTTTGTCGATTTCAGTCCCGACACTAAAGAATAATCCAGCGTTATTACTCCCCCACCACGGATTTATCCTTCATCTCTCCTGCATTAGTTCTGCAGTAGAGCCCGCGCTCGCTTCTATGGCACAGCTTGTGCTCCAGGGACTTCAGCCATGTTTGGAGAAAATTCAAAACTGTCCAAATCAATGATTTTGTATCAATGATGGATCAAATGAGTAATGTGTGTTTTCTTTTTGACCATCAACCCTGTTTCCAGCAGGCAGCAGGCGGTCGCTTGAGTGAAACGGTGTGATAAACACCACTACCTGCTCAGCAGTTAGACTAACCAGCCAGATGTTGTTGTTGATGGACAACAACCCTGAACAAAAAGAGAGTGAATTATCAATGAAAATCCATACTCATATTTCTTCTAAATAGTCAAACATTATCCATAACAACAACAACAACACTGATTGGCCAATATTACTTGTCAGTGATATTGGCCAATCACCGACGAGTATGTCGGTGATTGGCCAATACATTTTGAATGCAACTTTAACCTTTATGGAAGAAAATAAATACTACTTTTATCATCTCTGACACTGTCAAAATATCTCCTGTTCATAGCTAACATGTTACCATACTGCAGTGGCCAGTAAACTAATTCCACCAATAATTGCTCCTTTGCTGCAACTATTGCAATGCAGTGCAGCAATGAGTAATGTTATTAGTTGCACCTGTGTTTGAGAAGCCAACTTATTTTGTATCTATGAAGTCAATTCAACTTATATACTCAATTTACTTAATTTATTCACATGTTGGCATGCGTAACAGCCCGGTACCTGCAATAATAATTACATTGCATAAAGATATACTAGGAGATATTGGGTTTGATGAAAAGAGCAGATTCAAAAAAGTTATTCACAAATATAAAAAAGTAGTATTGCTAAACTACACTTGTTCTGTTTTGTAAAATATCATACTGTGGGTTAAAATAAGTACGTTTGTTACACAACCTAAATGATGTATGTAAGTTAAATCGATGTTAGGTCTGTGACATTACGTACAAGTGGACTTTTGGTTGGCAAAGGACAAGGACAAGTCTCCCGGGTCAAAGTCCTGTATTTGTTGGACCCGTCCATCCCAACCCAACCTCCTCTCGACTCTGTCGCCCTTCATGCTACGTCACTCCTTGGCTCTCCACTAGAGAACCACCACCTAACAAGAAACATGAAGATAGATCGGAATCGGCTGCTTGTACAAATAACCTACAAGCCAACCACCATTTTCAAGGAAGGACATGTGACTGTCCTTTCTCAGATTATCTTTTGTGTCCAACTATATCCTGAAGAAGCATCAGACATCAGGATGAAGACAGAAATACTCTGGGACTGACGTGGGAATAAAAATAGACAGCTTTGCAGATAAAAATAGACACTTTGGCTGGCCGCTGTATTTCAGGAAAGCTGTCAATATCTTTGCTCATCACCAGTGGTTCTTGTGTGACAGGAACAATAGACATATAGTACTGTGGCAACATGTTCTCATCTCATCTTGCTTATTCATCAAGCCCTCCCAGAGAAGTAGATCAGTCCTAACTGGGTTGGATGAAAAAACCCATTCCAACATATTGAGACTGCATGGTAATTGGCATTGTGTCCAAATATTCCATGGTGTGCATGACTACGGACAAGACTGGATAATAAGAGTGGACAATCTGCAGTGTATCATGCAAAGTATCATCTGGATTATTACGCCAAGAAAAGATCACATTTAAAAGGACTAAGTCACAAACGGTAATAATATGAAAAGAAGAGGTGGGTCAAACAAAGTCATTATTTTGCAAGTCAAAACAATGACAATGTGTCCACAAGTACGTCTCACATGTTAGCTATGAAGTCTGATCACTCAGACACACATAGTACATCTCGTCTCAGAGAGTTAATTATCCCATTAAGTCCTGAGGTCACTTTTAAAGTCAATACCAAAAAGACCATAAGTCCCCAAGTCCAAGTCCCAAACATGGTATTTCTGGTTATAGAGAAGTTCATATGCACCTTTTACCAAGTTAAAGCCATTTACAATGTTAAAGGAAATAAGGAATGCTTCAAAAAAGGATTTACTTTGAAAAGCAACCTGATCGGATGTGTTTTGGTTTTGTGACATAATGCGGTTTCTGTTTTTTTTGTTGACCACAGCTATATTTTCATACTTATGATATTGATTCTGTTTTCAATCAGTCTTGTGGATGCATTGATTGCACATTGGAACCACTAGCAAAAAACAGCACTACAAACTTATTATAAATTCCTGTTGTGTTACATGACCAACTCTCAAAGGAGTAATTCAATTCAATTCAATTCAGTTTATTTTGTATACCCCAATATCACAAATTACAAATTTGCCTCAGATGGCTTTACAATCTGTACACATACGACATCCCCTGACCTTTGACCTCACATCGAATCAGGAAAAACTCTTTTACTGAGAGTGAGGCTTCACGAGTTAACACAGTGCTTGTTTAATTTTCAGCGTGTTTGACAGCGGTGATTATTAATGGTGTTTCATAAACACGCCCCCTGGTCTCGAGTCCTTAACCCTCACTCGCACAATGGGCAGCTCGCTGATTGGTTTCTCTGTTCAGACTGATTGTTGGTGGCCTCAGAGGCTTCAGTGCATCCGCAGTCGATCTGAAAACTTCTGTTCAACATGTCTTGTATTTTTCATAAACCTTTTTACAAGAGAAACAAACTTGTGAAAAACTGCGGAGCCCTGGTCAACTTCTGGTTCATGAACCACAATGACTCCAGCAGGGAACCTTTGTTGCTTGTCAATACCCTTTTATCATTGCCATCTCTCGACTGTCTAAAGAATAAAAGAATAAAATGCTCCCCCAAAAGAATTATGGGGGTGACTGCAGCATGGTTATCTGGAGCTTGAACTGTGCTAATATAATAATTAAAGACTTTTACAGTGTTAATTGTATTCAGCTTTAAATTAGATTGAAATGCATTTCAAATAGTTTTTTTAATTTGCATTTAAATTAAGTATAATGAATTATAATAGACAAGATATGAACATTTCAATATTCTATTTTAAATTTTTGTTTTTAACAAAATTTACTTTTAAAAAAGGGTGAATTTTTAATATCTTACGCTTATCTTGTAAGTTCCTCATTTGGCATCTAAAGTTTAATCTAATTAGGAGAAACCTTACCAGTGTGCCTGCACATGTTCAAAATATCAGAGACAGAGTATTTTTCAAATAAATGTTGCCATTCAATCATTTATTAATTTTAAGAGTAAATAAACTAATACAATTGTACATGGATGAATATAATAATGATGTTTATTGTATGTTTTAGGAACATTCTTAGGCAAATTTGACTAATTTGTTGTAACTTTTTAAATAGAATATTCAGTTTATTATTTGTTTATAATTAAATCTATGATTATTTCTTTGGCATCCTTCAGCCCCCGTGAAATTATTGCTGGTGTATTGTGTTACAGTCATATCACTAGTCTCATAGCTTATGACACAGCTGTGCCAATCACAATTAACCATGATGAATTCAATTCAATTCAGTTTATTTTGTAAAGCCCAAAATCACAAATTACAAATGTGCCTCAGGGGGCTTTACAATCTGTACACAAGGACCTCACATGGGATCAGGAAAAACTCCCAAACAAAACACACAAATGCAACTAACAAGAAACACATTTAACAACACTTAATGATTAGGATGAAATAGTATCGCTGTTAGTTTTATGTTTAGTTTTTTTCCAAAAATGTGGGTGTCTTTGATAAAATGACAACATGTTGGCAGTATACATGTTGCAGTGGGGCCACAAATTATAAATTATCCTCAGAAATGTTTTACAATCTGTACACATACGACATCCCTGACCTTTGACCTCACATCGGATCAGGAAAAGACTCCCCAAAAATAACCTTTGACAGGGAAAAAAGGGAAGAAACCTTCAGGAGAGCAACAGAGGAGGATCCCTCTCCCCGGATGGACAGAAGCAAAAGATGTCATGTGTACAGAATGAACAGAGTTACAGAGTTACTACACAGTCAATGAATATGACAGACATTATGAATAATACAATACATTCACAAATGACAAAAACTAAATTGGACCATATTCTGTTCACAACCTCTTTTGTTATGCTTTGTGTTAATTTTCCTATTCAATTACATTTTATTTGTATTACCCAATTTCACCAATCACCACATTTGCTTTACAATCTGTACACATTCTCTCAATGACATCCTCTGTCCTTCCAAAAACGTACCCCAAAAAACTGCTTCAGCTACCGAGGAGGGATCCTTCTCCCAGGATGGACAAGAGTGCAATATGTGTATATAATGAGCAACATAATGACATTATAAAATAGGGATTTATAGTTTTGTGGTGGTTTGTGCTTTATCTCCACCTTGATGCTCTCGTCGATGATGTTATACATCATATATCATATATATATTTCATTTAAACCTTTATAAATATATGTATGCATACATTACACACTGTCAAAACCGGCTGGATTATATGTAATTGGAAAAACCTTTTGCCAATTAATAGCTGCAAGGTATACGCCAAAAGGTAAAAAAAGGAGTCACTTCTAACGTTTAGTACCATAATTGACCAATGTATTATAATTTTCACCAGATAAAAGCACAGCCTCTATTGCTAGTCGTGGTGCTGCTCCAGTACATGCAGCTCTTTCTCTTCAGTAGGTGAAGAAAAAGGATGAAAATAAATTCTAAAAAAAGTGCTGTCCTCTGCAAAAAAAAAAAGAAGCCAATAATGACACAGCCAAATCTGCTGTGGGTAGGCTGAACTACAGAATATCCACATTCTGAAAGAGCCCTAACCTCAACCTCAGATGAAAAATCGTTTGAACTAACCCAGATAGAGAAATTCAGAGGTGATGCCCTTGCACGGTCTGACTCAGCTACAAATAATTGTGGGCGTAAAGTGTAAGTTCCATGTTGTAACAATTAAAAGCCAACAGAAGCCGAGTGCTGTTATCTGGGCTAGTCCAAGCCTTTTTTAGGACCCCCCCCCCTCAGAAATATTGCATGGAATGTGACCCCACAGGGCCAAAACGCCTCTAGCTGGCCTCGCACCCGCCCTGCCATCCTGCAGTTATAATTATATATAGTATATACATTTTTCCTGGACCCAAACATGCTTCTAAAATCAAATACCAATATGACTGTATGAAAAGCTTCGCCTTTATTTTCATGAAATATGTAGATGAATCTGCAGCCTGCCGTTACTCAGGGCCGTTACTAAGGGCCGTTACTAAGGGCCGTTACGGCACGGCCATTCACTGTGTTTTGCCTTCATTAAATCATCTGAACTTTATATTCCTGCTTTCTTTATCCGGTTGCCTGGATTCATCATAGCCTATTTTCCAACTTTATTTTTCTAATATGCTGCTGTAGTCATATGTCACACTGCTCCCAATAAGACACTCCTAGTTCAAATACAATGGTAAAAAATTGAAGATGACATTTGTAAATCAACATTGGACCAGCGTCAATATTGCATTCTGGTTAACGACTTAACGGGGGCATCATTTTATGTGTTTTAGCCAGTTCATTAAATGTATATAAGAGGTCCCGTCCTAAAGGAGAACAGCAGGTGCCTGTCCTCGCCCTCTATACTTGTATTTCCCTCTTGCCATAAAAAAATTGAGAAGCAACCTCATCTATCTCTTTCGACCAGTCTCCTTAGATTGACATTCTTTTCAAAATATTTGGGTGTGGCATTACACCAACTTTGTTCATTTCTGGAGCTGTAAATCCTCAACTGGAAGGACAACTGGGTGGAGCAAAGGTGAACTAACCAAGCGGCAACTACAACAGCTGGCTGTGTAAGCTTGAGACCCTTGTCTGAAAATCTGTTTAATAGATGTCTCAAAGACCCTTGTGGAAGTGTGCAGATGACCAACCAGATGTCACGCAGACCCTTAAGGTCGTATGAGCAGATCTTTAACCGCAGTTGCCCAAGCCCAGGGGCTGTGGAGAGAATTAGTTTAATTCCTCCAGTCCAGAGTAGAAGCTTCCTTATACTCTTACATGTATATTAATATTGTAACATCATGCTCTGGTCTTTGAAATGTATTTTCCTTCACTGACTCTAAAGACCTTTGCACACCAAATCCGTACATTTCACAAGCATTTAAAAAAAAAATCGGTATAAAAAAAATATACGGAATATAAAAAAATGCTTCACACAGAAACCTTGCACAGTGAGTCCAATTTGTTTAATTATATTTGTTTAAAAGAATCTGCAATACAAGTCAACACTTGTATTTATGAGGATGCAATGTAACACTAGTCCCAAACATGGTTAGTGAATGAATGACAGCAAATGACTCTAAAGGAGTCAGCTGAGGTGGTTCGGGCATCTAGTCAGGATGCCTCCTGGACGCCTCCCATTAGAGGTTTTCCGGGCACGTCCAACTGGTAGGAGGCCCCGGGGAAGACCGAGGACACGCTGGAGGGATTATATCTCCCGGCTGGCCTTGGAACGCCTCGGGATCCCCCAGAATGAGCTGGAAAGTGCTGCGTGTGAGAGGGAAGCCTGGGTCGGCCTGCTGAACCTGCTGCCACCGCGACCCGACCCGGATAAGTGGCTGATAATGGATGGATGGATGGAAGGATGAATGACATTAGCAAGAAGCTATCGTTGAATTTACTAGAGCACAATCACTCTGTTGTTATGTGTAGCCACAGGAACTGAACCCAAACGCCGACAACTTGAAAAAGGTAACTTTATTGCTCACACGAAGAATAATTCCTAGCACAAGAATCACAAGAGACGGACTCATACACATGATCTATGGTGATCATAACAAGACGAACCGACCAAGGGGAATGACACAAACAGGGTTTAAATACACAGGGCTGGTGCAGGTGATTAGACACAGGAGGAAACAATCAGGGACAGGAAGTGCAGGGAAACAGAGGACACGAGAAGCTGGGATCGGCCGGGACTGCGGCACGGGGAACGGGTGTGGACTGCGGTACGGAGGGCGGCAGCGGGAACAGGCGAGGCTGCTGTGGAAGCCGGGCCATGCTCGCCCAAAGGGCTGAGAGGGACTCCATCACGTCCCGGGGAGCGTCTTGCGACAAGGCAAGGGAAGCAGGGGTTGGCCGGAGCACCACGGAGGCGGCGTGGGCTGCAGCACGGGGGCGACAGCGAGAACCTGAGTGGGCTGCAGCACGGGGGCGGCAGCCGGAACCTTCCACTGACGCTGTCCGGAGGTTTGGGCCCCCGGCTCCGGGACTGCGTGAACTCTGCCCCTGAGGCTACGAGGCCCCCCATAAGCCAAGGGATCCATGAAAGGGGAAAAAAGGGTTGCAGGCTGGGTCCATCTTGGTCGGTTCGTTCTGTCATGTGTAGCCACAGGAACTGAACCCAAACGGCAACAACTTGAAAAAGGCAACTTTATTGCTCACTGGAAGAATAATTCCAATCACAAGAGACGGACTCACACATGTGATCAAAACAAGATGGAATGACACAAACAGGGTTTAAATACACAGGGCAGGTGGTTAGACACAGGAGGAAACAATCAGGGACAGGAAGTGCAGGGAAACGAGAGACAGGGACTTCAAAATAAAACAGGAAACACGACACACAACTACAGATCCTGACACCTGTCTAATCTTTCATGTTCTTTATTTTGGCAATCAGCCTTTCAAGCTGTTCTGAAATCAACTGCCATACCCTTTAAATTCTGCATATCCATATTCTTTTCTGCATATCCGTATTCTTTTCTGCATATCCATATTCTTTTCTACATATCCGTATTCTTTTCTGCATATCCGTATTCTTTTCTGCATATCCGTATTCTTTTCTACATATCCGTATTCTTTTCTGCATATCCATATTCTTTTCTACATATCCATATTCTTTTCTGCATATCCGTATTCTTTTCTGCATATCCGTATTCTTTTCTACATATCCGTATTCTTTTCTGCATATCCATATTCTTTTCTACATATCCATATTCTTTTCTGCATATCCGTATTCTTTTCTGCATATCCATATTCTTTTCTACATATCCATATTCTTTTCTGCATATCCGTATTCTTTTCTGCATATCCGTATTCTTTTCTGCATATCCGTATTCTTTTCTGCATATCCGTATTCTTTACGTTGTTTGTGGTAAAGTGCTGCATGCTGGGAGACAAAGGCAAAGTGAATCAGCTTGTCAAATGCCATTTTGGATTATGACGTTTGCATTTTCTCTGAGTGGTAAAATAACTCTGACTAATGCGAAAGAAACACAGAAAACGATCACTTTTTGAAAACTTTAATGGCGGACGGAAGTTTCAAACTCTTTGTGTTGACCTGACGGACACAACGTGAAGTCATATTTTACATGCAGCAATTACAGACAAAAAACACAGACCTGGTGTGCAGAGTCAGGTGACTCTGTGGTTCTAAAGGTCCATTGGCAGAGAAGGGGATGTTTCTTTTGCTCTACTCCCCTGAAATGCCTCAAAAGCAAAGAATGAAGCCAAATACCAGCTGAAAGAACAGGGGCTGAGGGACATCTGCTTGGTCATCTGCCCACATCCTCAAAAGGTTTGCGACAATGTCAATGGCCAGCAAGCGTGAGCTAGAAAAAAATCAAATCCAACCAAAGAACCTGGCTCCAGAAATCCCTAAAGTCCCCAAGTTGTCGACACGAGCAGCCTGTTGCTTCACGCCTTCCTCCAAAGCCACTCCCCCAAAAGTATTATCATGAATGTAAACAATGATTAGTATCATCACTTACAGCAGTCAAGCTAGCAGCTTTCTAGTCTTCCAACCCCTCAAAGCACTAACTAAATGGCATCATTCACTCATTATCACACTGATGGGAGGGTTTCAAAGAGTTTCAACAAATACAACTAATATGTTTCTAAAATACCGTACCTCCTCACCCTTTAAGTTCAACAATTATTCAATAAGTAAGAAATAGATAATAGATTTTTTTGTTTTTTTGTATGATTTGGCTGTAATGATATGATCACATAGGCTCAATGCCCTTACAATTGAGATTGTATTGTCCCTGTGATCACATTGTTGCTTGAGACAGTTTAGTCTCTCATTATTTTAACATTATTTGAAGGTACTTGCAATCACAACTCAATCAATTGTCAAACTCAGTCTTATCGTTGGAAAATATTCTTAACGGATAACGACTCACATTTCTGCCCCAGTCTTCACCTAAATTCTAAAGTGTTCACAGCATCTTGAACAGTAAACCCTAACATTAACATTAATGCCGTCACTCTCTCACACTGACATTATCCTGCGTACTGCATTTCAATAAAATGAAATCTTTTTTGCTTGTTTAACAGCTGTCCCATACCTGGATATGCATTTCTCACTTAATATTATGTTAATTGAGCTTTAAAAATAAATAATTTACAAACCAAGTAGAGAGTATTCTGTGGTAAAAGTTACCTCGGTCCAGACCTCTGGGCGACATTGTAAATATGGAAAAGTTAATTTGAACCATACTAATAGCACCATGAACCCCAGGAGCTAAGGACAGAAACAAAAAAGCCCTTCTGTGCATTTGCATATGACAAAAGCCCTGAGAGGACGGGTGAATTATTATTCTTTTGCAGCAATAGTGGCCATTTCATTATATATTAGGATAGGCTTCATGTTTTGAGAGGTGAAACAAAAGGATTCTGTTTCATAGAACAGCTCATGCCGCCTTCTTTATGTGTTGGACAATATGAACAATTCATGTCAGGATTACCCAGGCCAATATAATTCACAATATCATACGTACAATTTTTTACATGAAAAAAAAAAACTAAATATACAAAAATATAGTGGAATCAACATTTTGGTAAAACAAACTAAACATATTTCTGGGAAGATCCTTTTTTACTGAAAAACAAGGTTATCATAAATCATAAGGCCCCCATGCATGTAACAAGCACAAATAATAAATAAAATTACAGCATCATGTGAGTCTGTTCTTTCTTAAAAAGTATACCCTTTTCACTTATCTCCCATCATACATTTTCAAATCATTCATGACAATATTGACGATTATCGATCATAACAACAACAACGCACTAAAGCTGCACAGCATTTCAATGTTGATTTTGAATAGACCTACGTGTGTGTATGTGATAAGTTTGATGTGTTGAATTGTATATGATTTATTGTATGCTCTAATGATGTGAACTGTTAGAAGATTAGCCAATGAGCTAAAAGAGCATACAAATGTCTAATTAGGACAGAAATAACTTTTCTTTTTGTATTGCTTCTCGCGGTTTCCTCTACCACAACTGAAGAGCTCTGGAAAGACATTTTCACACACAAAGAAACCGCAACAACATGATTCTCTCTGTATTTCCTGTTGTGCAACACCATTTGAACGTGATGAACGGATGCAGGAGACTCATAGCTCCGGGGCGCCTGTCTTCAAACAGAGACAATCTGCTGAGTATCTGGTTATTTATTTCTCTCTCACTACATAACTGTGGTGAAATAATAAGCACATTACGTTGTGTTCCATTAACTCCCTTGCACTCTCATTCATGATCTCTCTCCCCATTTTGCTCGTGTTCTCTTATGTGAGCATACTGTGTCATCATCTCTCTCTTATTTGGCTATAATGTTGTTTTTAACAAAAACAATCAACAGGCGCGTGTTTACTCTTTACTGCAGGGCATCAATGGCCCAGTCACTAAATTTAGAATATGGTTCCTTGATTATAACGCATAAGGTTTCTGGGTTCCTTAAAAGGTTCACTTGTTCCTGTAGAAAACCCTGCAGAACAAGTGCTTTGACAGTGAGGCAAGGCGGGTGAATTAAACCACAGAACATCATTGTTACCCATCTGACATTGGTGAGAAGAGGAGCCTGCAAAGAGCTCAAAGGATATTAAAAGACACAACCCACTCACCCTGCTGCCGCCTGGAAAGAGATGCAGAAGTATCAGCTGTATCACCACCAGATTTCAGAACAGCTTCTTTTCTCATCCTCCACCCTCTATAAAAAATGTAGCAAAATGAGACCGAAATATGTATTTTGTTGTGCAACCCTGTAGTACAATGACAATAATGAAAAAAATACCTGCACCGGGCGCCAACCGCTGTTTTTGAAAAGTAAAGCCAATGTGGAAGTATCTTAAACTTGCATTCTTTCCAACGGCCATCAGGGAGCAACTCTTACTTTTGTAAAAAGGAGTTGGAATATACTATTACTATTATACTACTTCTCACGTTATTCCCTCAGTAAACGTGAGTTTATGGTCTCAATCTCTAGTTTCAAGTCTTCTTCAATACAGCGTGATCCATAAAGCAGGGTATGCTTGGGGACGGGGCTACCTTGTAATTGACAGGTTGCTACTGCGACAAGAGTCTGTCACAACGATTATGCTTACTTTATATATACAGTCTAAAGTCAGAATTAGGATTTTGATATCATTTACTTTGAAAGGAAAGGGTCTCAATTTTCAACCTCAGAACATCACCTTTTTTCTTTTTTACACTGTACTTTATTCATAAACAATTACCTAGAAATTGTATCTTCAGATATTGTTAAAGAGTAGAGTGGATTGACCTGTGTTCCACTTTAAATGAGTGAATATCTCTGATACTGACAAAAGCCCAACCATGATATAACACTCTGTTAGTAGAACAGAGCAGGTCGTGATGCAGCTCCTCTGATCTCACTGAGTCCCCCTCCTTAGTGGCTCTCATGGCTTCTTTATGCACATCTCTGTCTGTGGCTTGGGGGAACTTAAGGCTTATTTGAGGCGAGCAGTAAAGACCTCATTCCATCTGTTTAATTACAGTGGAGATTAGCAGATTATTTTTGCATTACGGGCGCCTGTCGTTCCCCATAACATGGGCAACCCAGAGGGAAGGCCGCTCAGCTCAGGCGGAGACTCACCAACTGACTGCAGAACTGGAGGAATACACTCCAACTCAACAAGTAGCAGGTAATGTGTTACTCATCCATGTTTAACCATGTGTGTTACTCATCCATGTTTAACCATGTGTGTTACTCATCCATGTTTAACCATGTGTGTTACACATCCATGTTTAACCATGTGTGTTACTCATCCATGTTTAACCACGTGTGTTACTCATCCATGTTTAACCATGTGTGTTACTCATCCATGTTTAACCATGTGTGTTACTCATCCATGTTTAACCATGTGTGTTACACATCCATGTTCAACATCCAGGAACGGTTCTTTCCTCAACCGTGTCTCCAACCAATGCATGTTTGTTTTAGAGAGTTGCAGTTTTAAACATGTGGTGAACATTTTAAATAAACAAAAACAATAGATTCAGTAAAACATCAGAGTTTAGTTTAAAATAACTACTTTTGTAATGTTATTTAAGTAACAGACATGAATTCAAATAAGTCAACATGTATTTCACACGGGACTCAACAGCTGTCAGTCAGCTGTCCCCCTGACCTTCTAATACTGAGAATAACCGCTCATTATATGCATGCTTTTCAAAATAAAATTCCACCTTGACAGGAAACAACTCTGTAAAGTTTAGGCAACAAGGAAAAGGTTGTTGTTGTTTGGATTAGAATAACAACAGACGTGATGTGGCAAATATGGTGAAACGGTACCCTGGGTAAAAGAGAGACATCCTCTCATGTCCGCCCTGTGTGGGATTTAAGGTCTTTATACGTCCTTGTTCATATTACAGCACCTTCATTATTAATAATTATATATAATAATTATTATAGGTATAGCTCAAATAACTGTGATATCAGCCTGCGTGACATAACATCAGTAAACTGAACTTTAGGTTGAATGCCAATTCCCTGAGTGTTTGTTTGACCCACCCACCTCACTTTCTCATCTGAGTGTTTAATAATGATGCGATGGGTGAGAGATGGAGTGAGTTGAAACCATAGACTGTATATAAGAAGTGGAAATAGTCCTTGTGACGTCTCCCGCTAGTTTTGGACTGATGTTATGAAGCATCGAGTCCGGCGATTTCCTCGTCGCCATCTTGGAATACGGTCAACACCATGTTGTTTTCGCACCCGATGAACGGAAGTTATCATATTTGGATTGAGGAAGAGTGACTTAGAGACGGCAGATACGGCTCTGGTAGCGGCAGCGACCTGTCAATCACAGTAAGCCTACCCTAAAGCATACCCTGCTTTATGGTCTGTTTGACTCTAAATGATCATAATTTACTAAATGAACATCACGCTGTATTGAAGAAGACTTGAAACTAGAGATTGAGACCATAAACTCATGTTTACAATGTTTACTGAGGGAATACATCAAGAGAAGTAGAGTCATTTATATAGACTTCTATACAACCAGAGGAGTCGCCCCCTGGTGGTCAGGAGAGAGAATGCAGCTTTTAACACACAATTCATAGACTTCTATACAACCAGATGAGTCGATCCCTGGTGGCCAGAAGAGACAATGCAAGTTTTAAGACACTTCCAATTTGACTTCACTCAGCAGAATCAGGTGGCCACCTGGTTGAAAGCCAGCTAAAGGGATGGGGGGGAGGCGAGGGAGGGTGGGGAGGGGGGGGGGGGGGGGGAAGGGGGGCTTGTGCGTCAGTATCAAGACAGTGCAGGCCACATTGGTATTTGACAGCCCAGGAGTGAAACCAGGCTGTCATCTTGTCTCACCCTAAGACGGTCTCTACAGAGCACACAACACAGTGCTGTGACCAGTCCACATGTAGTGCCACCAATGTTCACAATGAAACATGAGCTTTTCTTCTCCTGGGTCTGTACTTGAGTGAGAAGTGTTTCCTCTCAGTGATTGTGAAGGGAGATGAGACTGCTGCTCTTCATTCCACAGGAAACTTTAATAGGCTAACTTACTACTGCTGCTGCTCATCTATAGCAGCCGCTGCTCCGTAGGCCGGAAAGGCAGCAGACGGACTGCAGAGGACACCCTGAACCCCTTACAGTCCTGTTAGAGGTAGGTGGTACAGATACTGCCCACTATCATCCACCTCACATACTGCTTGATTAATTACACATTACCTATAAACTGAAGGACGGGTTTAGTGTCCTATTATTATCAAATTACTGTTTCAGAGACTTTGGACGCAGATTGGAATTCTTACACTTTTTATATATTATAAAGGTTGTATTGAGTATGATATGACATTTGAATACATTGGAATCTGGATGTGCATGAAGGAAGGTGTCAGCTTGACAG
Source organism: Cyclopterus lumpus (assembly GCF_009769545.1). NCBI lineage: Eukaryota > Metazoa > Chordata > Actinopteri > Perciformes > Cyclopteridae > Cyclopterus > Cyclopterus lumpus. The sequence goes on along the minus strand of NC_046976.1, from coordinate 1,542,725 downwards.
ATGCATGTTTCATTCAGTATTTTCAATAGATAAGTTACTTTGTAACCTGGCAACTGCTTGAAATGTAAAATCTCGCATTTTGAAAGAATGCTTTCAAGTTTTTTTTTTTTTAAATGTGCCAACCTTCCACTTACTTTTAATGGCGTTTGCACAAGTAAGTAAGTATTTATTTCTTATTCCATTTCTGACAAAAATATGGACTTTGTGATGAACTGTATATGCTAAGCTAGGCTAATCATGATCTGACTCCAGCTCAGACAGATCAGATTGAAAGACTGAAAAGAAACAAAAGAGTTTTTCCTAAATGTTGAACTGTTTCTTTGACTTCCTGGTTTGAGCTCATTAACTGCATCTTGTAAACCTTAAAAGAACAAAGTTTTGGGATTTGTCTGAATCTCCATATTTCTTTCAAGACCTCCAGATTCTCCTTCAGGACCAATGGAACTCATTTTCATCCACTGCAGACTCTCCAAAAGTAGGATCCCTCTGCTGTGGGTGCTGTAAAGCCTTTTGAACACGATGGTGAAAGATGAAATGATGACATTGAGTGACCTCGTGTCAGTAGGACAAGCTGGTTAGCCCACTTGTGAGGACTTTATTGTACGTCAACAGGCGTGTTCGTAGACTTCTGCATGCGCATCCTGGCTTCAGCTGCTCAAGTGCAATTGCTCACAGTTGGACAGATAGGGAGCAGCTGTGAGTAATTGTTTTGCTCAGTTGCTGAGGCTCATCCTGCCCCTTTATAGATAAGCTGGAGTAAATCTCCCTTTATGTCCTGGGAGAGCAGGGGAGAAGATGGAGACGAAGGAGAGCAAACACCAGGCCATGGCCAGCCTCTGTTTGAACTGCCTCTTCAAGACCCACAGCTTCAAATGACTTTTTCCATCGAGTAAAAGGAAAATAAAGTAAAGGGAACATTATTCTGCTCCTCCTGGTTGATGTCGCCAAGGAGTTCAATGCCAAGGAGTTGTCTCATATTCATATGTGTCAAATATGGGAGACAGGTAGATGGAGATGAGTGTCAGACGGAAGATCTGATGGCTGCTCTCTTGTTATACAAGTGGAGAGATACTAAACACTGGCTGTTAGCTGGCTTTTCTCACACACAATCAAGAGAAAATGTCCAATAAGCAAATTGCAACAGTGACACTTCTGTGCATATTATTGACTTCATCCAGATTTTCCAGTGGACTTGGAATCAACTGACAGCTAACATTTTGACCACTGTTTTAGTCCTGTGTGTCACCAAAACTCGACGTTGACTTATTTTACTGTACTTTTGTCACATAATTTACGGACATAACTAACGCAAGTTACGTAAAAAAACATACTTAGGAAACATAGGCCTACTTAAACACAGGACTTTCTTCCAGGTCATCAATGTTCGTGTCCCGTGTGAAACTAAAACTCTTCGTTGGCTTATTTTATTGTACTTATGTTACATAACTTGACATGTTGAGAGCCGTTGAGAGGCCACCAAAATGCTCGCAAACTAAAATCTTGCACCGTCAAGGTTCATATGATTACTGAATATGTATCTACATCTCGAGCAGAGTGCAGCTTTAATGTGTATTTTGTAATACCTCTTTCTGATGTGGCGCACTAACATTGAACAAGGAGCTCATCTAATACACAGTTGTTTTGTACGACAGGTTAATAGCACAGATGATTCCAACCATCATAAGGCTAGAAAACACAAATCAGTCCCCACAATGTACAAGTACACTAAATGGAGAGCCATGCAAACTACTTCACGTGGTGTGTTTATCTACTGAAGCAGCCGAGGCCCCGTAACTACACAGATAACATCAGCCGGAAGATTACAAGCTTCCAATTCTGCAAATGATGAGCCAGGAAGAGGGAGTGTGATGGGGACAGGCACAAAAGAGGATGCGTTGACTCCATCCATCCATCCATTTTCAATACCGCTTATCCTCATTAGGGTCGCGGGGGCGCTGGAGCCTATCCCAGCTGACATAGGGCGAAGGCAGGGGACACCCTGGACAGGCCGCCAGTCCATCGAGGGCACAATGCGTGGCCCTAATAAAGATGCGTTGACTCTTTATTCCATTTCGGTTGGCATTGAGGGCAAGCAAAAATAACTTTTACTATGAGGCCAGACACGACCCTAACGACAGAATGAAGATGTTCAGTGAGAGGAAATTAATTAGCTGTGCAATAGGCACAAACTGAGATGTTGTCTTGGCGGCTTTGGGGCATTTCATTTTATTTTCCTGGTACTTGAAAATAAACAACACAAATGATGGGATGATTCTGGGGAGTAGTTAAAATAGTTAATAGCATTTTTCACACATGCTCTCCTGTTTATGGAACCCAAAAAGTGACGAAAGCTCAGATGAGTCAAAACAGGACTGAACACAGCAATAAATAATACATTAGGGTAAATCATCAGTGGATAGTTATAAAATCATCAGTGGAGAGTTATAAGGGTATTATAAGTAGTTTATATTTGTATCTTAGAATGTACCCCTTGACTCGTACTGACCAATCCTGGTTTGAGCGCATTAGCTGCATCATGTTAACCTTTAGAGACTGCAAAGGAAATTATTTAGTTTTCAATGTTCAAATTTTTTGGCAGCGTCAACTTCATCCAAGACCTCCATGTTCTCCTCCAGGACCAATAATACTCCATTTCCTCCAGTGGACACTCTGCAACATGAGGACCCTCTGCTGTGGGTGCTGTAAAGCCTTTTGAACACGATGGTGAAGAGTGAAAAGATGACATTGAGTGACCTTGTGTCAGTAGGATAAACTGGTTAGCCCGCTTGTGAGGACTTTAATGTACGTCGACAGGCGTGTTGGTGGACGTCTGTGTCTGACCGAAGTCCTGGCTTCACCTGCTCAAGAGGATGTCCACTAACAAGACCAACTCCTCCTTCCTTTTTAAACTGCGTTACCTGACTTCCTTATTCGTAGCCTTGACTAGTTATGTGGGGTTCATGGTGGTCATGTGTAGCAGAAGAGCAATTGGAAAGGCATGCTTTAAAGACTGGGTGCAGTGTCCACCCTGCTATGTTTGGTCTGGGTGTGAGGTTCTCCACCAGGGCCGGGAACCCTCCATCTTCTGGAAACACATACTCTCCACAGTTGAACCCATGGGCTAACATCTCGCACACAAGTACCTCTATTATCTCTTCTGCCCTTCTCTCTCAATCTGCCTTTCTCTTTCCCCCGCAGTGAAGTACCGGAGGTACAGTATACTAGGCAATGCAGGATATGACTGATAGAATATTTAAACTTTCGCCAACCTGATGTCATGGGACAGCGTATCAATAGCACGACATTTTGGGACCATCCACGTATCACAATAAAGCACGTTAGGCTTTTTTTGCGTTATTCTACGACACATTGTTACCGTCAATCAGTAACTAACATAACTTCAAAAAAACTGAACAACACTTTGGGACATGAACTTCTACTGTGGAAAGTCCTTTAAAGAAAAGACTGTTAAAAAAGGTGTTGTTGTGAAAAAAATGTTACATTTGCAAATTAGAATGCTTTTACGTATGACTTGGTGTAGTTTGCAGTGTATTATCATGGTGAACGTTTGCTTCAGTGTGTTTAGCTTCCAGTGTTCTAAGATAGCACAGTGCTTGTTGTTCTAGACCAATCAAGACACATCAAAAAAGTCTTCTTTCTATCTGTTTTTATAACCCCTCCCTTTACTCACAATCAGTTGATTGGCAGTCATAAACAAATTAATAAAGCTTCATACTATTGTAGTCAGTGTTATTTTAGATTCATTTGAACTTTCACTGCCTTTTATATTAACTTTCTGGGATCAACAATGAGCAATATGAATTTGTTTTCATTCTTATGAACAATTTTTCTTCTTAATTAATGTGTCAGCAGTTTTGCTGGCAAGGAAGGTCTAAAGCAGATGGTGCATATTATTTGTAAAATCGTCATGTTCAGCTGCGTTTAATGAAGGTTGCAGTAGACGGTATTACCGGTGTGTCAGAGATCCTGACTCCACAGCCATAAAGATTTTCATTGCGATTCAGAGCATAAAACGCCATAACCCTTCCCTCCATAAGGTAGAGCGAAAACCATCTGTGTTCTCCACACTGCAGACATCCAAAATGCACATTTTGGCTTCATTATCACCTAAGGAGAGTTGCTGCGTGAGAAACATGAGAACAATGAGAAATGTGTTTCATGTTTAATAGAAAACTGGTACTTTGATTCAAGTCACAGGGGGAAATAAAGCAATAAGAACACACTGAGACAAAGAAATTCAACAATGAGCAATATCCATATATGAAGAAAGAAATGGAAGTAGACTTGCTTGCACGCAACCTCAGAGTTCCCATTCTGTCCAGTACAACCAGTACTGCTATGTTGGAATAATTAAATCATTTCAATGTTATCATACTAACCAAACCATGACATGACGTTTATTTACTTTATTCAATTTGACTTCTTTCAATATCTATATACCATGGACTACTATTAATATGATGTACTAAACATAAAATGATCGTCAACAATGTTGGAACAAGAAAGTGGAGTTTCCAAATAAGTAGAATGAAATAATTATGAATGAATAAATAAAAAAAGAATATTGCAGATTTATCTATTTATTTATTTGTTTTACAGTTAAAACCATTTAAAATAAAAACAAAGTGGCAAGATATACAGTCAAACGTGAACTTTTAAGCACATTATAGTGCTCTGAATTGGGACCCTAGGTGTCAAATGGGGTTATTCTTCAGGTATTAAGACATTTTAAAGACATTTCAAACATGAAACATGAAATTATAAAATTCTATTAAATGCAAACAATTTGGCTAGTTATTTATGCGGCAAGGCTCAACATTAATTTTCTAAATATATCCAGCATCATGTTTATGTGCTGAAAAGCAAAACCTCACATTTACAAAATCACACAGATTCATTCACAGGAAACCAGAACTCGACCGTCCATTTCTGCACAGCGAGGCGAGATTGATCAACAGCTGTGTGGTGTTTACGGATGCTTCTCTCTTTCAGCTGAGGACAAGCAAACGGACAGAGTGGGACATCCGTCAGAGAGTCCCTGGGTCTGTCAGGTGTATTTTGGTGTCACTACTTTGGACGGCAGCAGTTGTAAAGTGCCACGAGAGGACAGGGCCGCTGAGAGCCAGCCAGCCCATAAACCCTCCGCATTGAAATGTTTTACGACAACACACTATGTTGCACAGCAGAGATACGAGCCCAGGAACTGCAGTGAGGATATGAGTTTTAACTTGGACGCAGTCCGTATCCCGCTGTAAATAACTCCAGTGAGCTCTCTCTCCCCATACTGTAAAACAGTCTATGTGTTTAGGGCAGCTTTTTATTGTACTTGCTGTTCTGCTTTCAGAGCTCCAGGAGCAGAAAGGATGAGCTACAGAGGCGCAGGCCAACAGAAAAGGTTGAGCTGTGGGGAAAAAATGGCTTCAGTTCCAAAAAATGTTACACAATGAAACCTGCTGTGACCCTTTGTTATGCAGCCGGCCAGATGAGGCGAGAGCGACGGTGAATCCTAATCAGGTTTTCTGTTTTCACTGTGGTGGGTGTTCCCAGAGTGGCTCGAAATGTTAATCCAAGATCATTATTTTTAATTGGCTGTATCATAAAATACCATCACCCTTCATGTCATGTTGTCCTCTGTGGATAGCAGTGGCATTCTGTGAGCCACTAAGCAAAAATCAAAGAGCCTCTAGATAAAGAGGCAAAAGCTGATTATGTTTTGATGTTGAAGAGATTCTACACAGTAAACACATTTACAAAACAAATGGAGAGATTAAATAGGTTTAAACCAATTTAATAAAACCAAAACTGTGTGACAATATGGAACCTCACATTTCAGATTAATTATGAAATTAATATTTTTGTCATTTAATATTTAATCTTAAATAATAATTTCCATAATAACTATTTCATTGGATATCACAGTCAGTTTTTATTTCATAATGGTAGTGTTTGTCCAATGACACATGGCCTTCTCACCTTTCGGCTAATGAAATGCTCCCTGTCTCAACAAACTCTACCAATATTAGCCACTTAGTTTCTGTTAGCTAGAACAACAACAATACCAAAATGATTCTGAATCACATATCTAGCTGCTGCTGTTAATAAAACATTGGTAAGTGATGATTAAGTACGATTGATCTGCTCAGCACCTACAAAGTCCTCCAAAACCTCGCCCCTTCATACCTTTCTGGCCTCCTGCACGGACACACTCCATCCGGTCAAGCACCGGGGCTGGGGGCCCTCTGGACCTCTCTCCCCCACATATTAGACATTTTCCCTCACTCCCCTCCTTCAAAACTGCACTGAAAAACCACATTTTTAAATATGCTCTTAAACTGTGATTCATCATCCTAACAATTTATGCAATGTAATTGTTTTTAACCTTCTAAAATGTTTTTTTTTAATTGTTTCTGCTGCTGTTATTACCATTATTATTATTAATAATATCAAACTTGCCAAACTCCAGACATCATAGTCAAACTTACTTTAAAAGCTAATTCACTGATTTCTGTTTGGTTTATTTATTTTTGCTTTTCAAGAATTTCTATTTGGTTGCAAATGTAATTGATCCCTCTCTCACAAAGAACCACTCCCCCACTGCGACACCGTCAAGCTATCAGAGCTCCCTGTCAGTAACTGCACTCCATGCATGAATATTAATAAATTGTTGTTAAACAGGAAAAAAAGCAGACATTAGAGTCTACAATGTGCGTTTGAAGAATATATCCAGGATGTCAAACTGATTCTGCAGCCAAAACAAGTTAAAATTATAAAAATAGAAGCTAAAGCTACAGATCACAGTGTTAAAGTGAAGCACCATAAAACATCTCTAGTTGTTTGTATTTATGTCTTGAGATGTCTTTTTTCACTGTTCACTTAAAAAGCTTAAGCAGCATTTGTGTACATGCATTTATACCTTCAGTAGCTAGCCTAGCATTGAAGCGCTAACGCTAGTTAAACTAACATACTCTACCAATGTTAGTGTAACAGACTGTCTCATGTGTGTTGGTGTTGGAGGTGATATGTCCCTGCGGGGTTGCCGTAGAGGAAAAAGGTAGCTGGACTGTGTGGGTACAAACAATAAAGTTGAGAGTGAAGCCGTGGGCTGAACGACATGTCCGATCTCCCGACTCCGTTTATTAACCGGTTATAAGTGAACCTCACACGGACCAAGAACGCTCGGTTACATTAGCCCAAAAGGTGTTTGGGTAGGAACAGTATGTTTTTATAAAAAATGTTCTCTTTCACCTCTCTGGGTAAGCATCACAATTACACATCCTTGAACCATGACGAGCTTCAATTCCACTAAAGCGGCCAGACAATGAAGAACATGGGAAACCTTTGCATGAGAGACACTATTTCCCTGATGGTTGGCTATACAGGGGGTCAGGGTGTGATTGACTGGAAGAGGAGGGGGCAGTGACTATGCCACTGTCATGAAAAATTATATTTTGTCAAGTCAAGTTCAATATCACAATCACAAGTTTGTCTCAAAAGGCATTTAAATCTGTACAGCATATGACATCATCCATCCTGAGACCCTCTATACAGAGGAATCGTTGATGCTCCCTGTCTCCCTGGACAACCAACATAATACAATTACAATAGTAACTGGTGTTGCATTAGAATACCAAATAGAGCATCTTGGTGTACTGTATGTACCAGTGAATAGCACCACACCACAGTACGTTTCCTTTCAGTTGGTCTTGTTACAAGTGGAAATATGCGACTGTCGGTTCAGTTCTGATGTAACTTTGGCTCCCACATTCATATGTGTGACGGGCCAGCTAAATATGTCAGGCTGTTATGCCACGAACATAACATAAAAGTATCAAACAATTGTATTTATTGAAATTCACCACTTTGAAAGGAATGCGGATGGGGTAGACGAGAGCACAAGAGAACCAGCATGTCAGTCACAGAAAATAAGGATTCTGTGCATTTCGAAGCAAAGCTTTCATTGTCTATATGAACGGCTAATTAGTCGGCCTGATTGCAGTGAGTGGCCTTTTGTAACATCTTTAATCCGGTGAGTGTTTTAAGAAGTGCATAATTGAAATTCTGTTCAGGATGGCTGCAGGATAATGAGCCATCAGTTGGCCTTGGCTGGCAGCGAGAGGGACTGTGATAAATGTGCCATGTGATGCACCTTTGATTGGTTCACCAATGACTGCACTATTTTGACAATACCAGAGAAGGACATGGGGCTCTTTATTAGTCCTCACCCTGATCCTCTGCTGGCCCTAATTAAGCAGTCTGCCAGATTGAGGATCCATTAATGATGTCATTGTCATGCTAATTGGTGCTCTATACTCTGAAAGTACATCCAGAGCCCCAGTGTGTACCACCAGAATATTATCAAAGACCTGTGAAATTGTGTTGCTCCATTTATCAAAGGTAGGTTGTATTGCTTTGAACAAGTTGGGAACACACCTTTTCTCTCTGTAAACCTTTACACTTTCATGTTCAAAGGCAGACTAATTGAGCCTACCGAGGCAATGAATAACAAGATTAAGGGCCAGGCTATGCTATTGTCCGAACATGTCAGAAGGCATACGTATTTAAAGCTGAACAGACGCTGGGAGGCGGAGAGAAAAGCCGGCCATCATCTTCCCCTTTCCATCTACAGTGACCAGACGTCCTGGTTTCAAGGGGGGTGTCCAGAGTCCCTACAATTATTTTACAGATAATTGTAGGGACACAATTATCCCAAATATCACAAAATAAACTGAATTGAATAAACTGAATTGGTTTGATCATTGTTGGACATACTGTACATCTCGTACATGCGTCTCGTCTCGTACACAAAGGAAGAAGGCTTTGGAAATAACTGAGTGTGATGGTTTCCACTAAATAGAAGAGCTTCCACGAAGCATAGAAAGCTAATTATTATATTAGCGCTTAGCACACCTATCGAGCCTAAGACCATGGACAGCACTTGAGCAAAAACTAATTATGTTTTGTCTCCAAAAATCCACCAAAACATAGTTAATAGAAAACGGTATCACCATTGTATCCTCCTTCTGTTTCATGGATTGTGGAAATCTGGAGCGTGGTCCATGCCTACTACTGATTATTCATAATGTATGTCATATGCATTGAATGTGTTGTAACTCTGTAACGCTGTTCATTCTGTACACATGACATCTATTGCTTCTGTCCATCCGGGGAGAGGGATCCTCCTCTGTTGCTCTCCTGAAGGGTTCTTCCCTTTTTTCCCCCCGAAAGGATTTTTTCTGGTTTTCTTGGAGTTTTTCCTGATCCGATGTGAGGTCAAAGGTCAGGGATGTCGTATGTGTACAGATTGTAAAGCCCTCTGAGGGGAGTTTGTGATTTGTGAATTTGGGCTATACAAAATAAACTGAATTGAATTGAATTGAATAGTAAACACAAAACACAAAGGTTGCGTAGGTGTAATATAATTGCTGATTGTGAGATAACGAAGCACATGGTATTTGTTAAGAGCAGGCTGCCGGCTAAATGGCTGACTGTGACACATTCTCTGTAAGCTGTTGTGTATTACTATCTGGACGTCTTAATGTGATCTTTTATGTCAACATTCCCACAGTACTCGGCTGAAAATGTACAGTGTGTGCAGAAGGCAGCATTTTCATTGCTGGGTACTCTACAAAGGATGGAGTAATCCTCTTGGAGCGCTGTAGAATAGACCAACTTTCTCTTCGGCATGACAGCTCATGCCTCAATGTATGCTCCTGCTTATTCTCTACAGGCTGGTGCAGGCATACATTGAAGTGTGCTGGGTTGCATGTCACATATATGTGTATTTTTGATTGGGACCCACATTTTTCAATTCTTTTGTTATGCTTTAAAATATTTGATAGTCGTGATCCAATAGTTCCATACAAGTTTGGCCCAACACAACTGAAAAAGTGAATTTTCAAATCAATAGGTAGACAGTCACACAATCCCATTGGGTGGCATACAAAGCATATGATAGAGTAACCCCCGCTTCTCTCCAGCACATGAGTGATGCAAATAAATAGGAATGATGCCGCGATCAAACTCCCACAAGTAACCTCGACCTGAAAATGTGGCTGAAAAAATAGAAGTATGGAAGAGTTGGATGAGGAGGAGGAGCTCCTGTGTTGCCTTTACGGCATTTTCTATTTCATTTTGTGTTTAATTAATGGGGTTTATTTCAAGACAGTTATTGGTAACATGATTTTCCTGTTCATGGCATGTTATGACGTCACTTCCGGTTTAGTCACTTCCGGGATGGGACTTCCGGTTTAGTCACTTCCGGTTCCGGTTAAATGGTGTCTGGTTTCACTAGCTCGGGTTAACATTTGACAGTGGACCGCATGCTCCAGAATCTGCTCGCATCCACGGGGAAGCATCGTAGAGGCAATTTCGTGAGTGCTGTAAATGTATAAAGATGCAATGTATATTTATATTTTCTACTGTGAAATGTTATATTTATGTATGTACACTGAATGTTTGTATTGTCTTTGTTGCAGTTTTCACCAGCATGATTGAAGGAAAAGAGTTACAGTAAATGGGTGAAACTTATTACGACTCCGTCTTCATTGACTGTGGTTTAACTCGGTGTTTAGTCCAGAGTTCCAACACCCTGCACGAGAACACTACAGCTCCTGTGCCTTTTGGGACTTAATAACCTTGTCAGTGTCACATGATGTGCGATACTCCACTCTCACTGTCAGGATCTGTAGTGGATCTGTAGTGTTGTGTCGTGTTTCCTGTTTTATTTTGAAGTCCTTGTCTCTCGTGTCCTCTGTTTCCCTTCACTTCCTGTCCCTGTAATTGTCTGCCCTGTCCCTGATTGTTTCCTCCTGTGTCCAATCACCTGCACCAGCCCTCTGTATTTAAGCCCTGTTCATGTCATCCCCCTTGGTCGGTTCGTCTTGTGTTGATCGCTGAAGATCTTGTGTGTGAGACTGTTTTGTCTGCGTTGAATCCTGTTGTGCAATAAAGTTGCCTTTCCCTCGTTGACGGCGTTTGTGTCCAGTTACCTGCAGCTGCACATAACACTCACCTCTCGGCTCTGAATTTCTGCAACTAGTCACATTTCGGGAGGTGCTGGTTCTGACGCAAGCTTTTCTACTATAAATCGGGCTTAACAGGTTCTGTCAGGCAGAGCCTCAAGCTTCATAGCAACAGCCGTGACAGAAACACATTGATTGATTGGTACAGACACATTAGTGTGGGATTCAGTCAGTGGTGCGTTGTTTTGTTTTTATATTGGCTTGCATATTGCAGTAATGAGTGGGGCAGAACATGATCAACATTTATGAAAGCGCTGAAAATAAGTATTATTTATTTTATTATAGTTATTAAGATAATTATAAGTTACAGTAATATTATAATAATTATTATACATGTTATACATATTTGTATCATCATTAATATTATTATTTGAATTGTGATGAACACAATTTGGAATTCAATGTTGAAGACTCTGACTTTTGATTGTTTTAATTCAATTCAATTCAATTCAGTTTATTTTGTATAGCCCAATATCACAAATTACAAATTCCTCAGAGGGCTTTACAATCTGTACACATACAACATCCCTGACCTTTGACCTCACATTGACTCAGGAAAAACTCCCCAAAAATAACCTTTCACAGTGAAAAAAGGGAAGAAACCTTCAGGAGAGCAACAGAGGAGGATCCCTCTCCCCGGATGGACAGAAGCAATAGATGTAATGTGTACAGATGAACAGAGTTACATAAACGCATCAGCAGGGCCAAGGCTGGAGACCGGCTCACCAGGCAGGAGGCATCAGACACAGCCAGGTCCAATGGACCCTATGACACATGAAGTCACAAACCCACTTTTTTAACATGCTGGTCCTCCAGAACACCTGGTTGCTCCTTGTTCCCAGTCATGGATTTCTCTTTCATACTCTCCTGTCTGAAACTTGAAATGTCTTCTCTTTCCTTCTTTATCTTCTCTGCCATCATGATCATGAGGTTGCCATGTTTCCTGATGGACACCACAGAACACACTCTCTCAGGATTGAATGTATAAATTAATTAATTCACAATTTAGATGATATTACTTACTTACTTTCTGGATCAAAGTGGTGCTTTGCAAGTAAAACGTTAACATATTTCCATTAAAGAGTGTAATTAGCTGCGTACCAAAGTCATGGTAGGAAAAATTACCGTTGTGCTCTCATTTAAAATGATGCATGTCAGTAGTCGATGGAGCAATTTGTCTCTTCAAGCTGTTTTTACAAACAGTGGGAGCTCTTTTGCAGGAGGTAAAGCTGATCTGCAGCAGGACCGTCAGGACCTCCTGACTGGCAAATCCATCTTCATAATCATTTAATGATACTTGGTCATAAGTTTTATTTGTACAGCAACTAAATGCCCAATCTGCATTGTTTTATCCATGTGACAGTTTACCTGCCTTTTCAAGGCCAGCCCTGTATGTTGTACACCACTCTGCACTCTACAGTAACAACAACGGAAACATGACTGGAGTTGGAAAAGGAGGGAAATTGTAGTTTTATACTTTTTAGGGCAGGACACCTTTTCGACTATACCTTGAATAGTGAAGGTAGAGCCGTAGTAGCACTCTAGTAGCACTTAAATGTCCTTTACCGATAGCACTTTGTTGTTTAGCACTTTATAGCACTTAAATGGCACGTACGGATAGTATTCTGTAGTTTAACGTTATTGAAGAAATTGTACTTTCTAGATTCTTGTTCTGAGTTTGGACTCATGGTTTATTGCACTTATTGTAAGTCGCTTTGGATAAAAGCGTCATCTAAATGACATGTAATGTAATGTAAAGGACATTCTATTTTAATCAGAATATCCACGGATGCATGTAAACATGAATATTACTGGATTATAAGTTTGTATTAGCCATGTAAGCAGCTTAGTAGGAATATTGTCCTTTTTAATTTTTAAAGGTAAAAAAGAAGAATGATCATCATTTATAAAACAATGTTTCACAAGTGATCATACGGTTGTTCTGAAGCCCTTATAACCACTGCAGATCTCCATGGTAACTGATGCTGCACAGCTAACAGAAAACCAAGCAAATGCAACAGTGTTATTAAGGGTGCATAGAGTGGCCATATAATGTAAACGATTGTCACTTGAGTAGCCGAGCAAGAACAGGCTCTCTCCTCCAGCAATGAATCGAGGTGAGTTATCAAACCGGGCATGTGTGTGTGTCAATTCTCTCATCCGACTGTTTCACTCACCGTCTCCATCTCTTTCACTACCAGCAAGTCATTCTTAATTATTGTAATTGTCTAACCGTGTGGCTGTCTCTTCTCCTCCTCAGAAGAACACCTAATAAAACAGAAATAAAAATAAAAACTAGAAAGAGACCAACGCAACCCAAGCTTTGCTGGATCAAATAAAGAACATAATACCCAGCGACATGATGCCAAAATTCTTGTAAAATAGTCAGGACCAGATTTCCAGTCAGGCCCATAGTAGTGGCAATCGAGTTGGTAGGGTGCAGCTTTTGCTCGTCTGTGTTGAACCAACGATCGGTCGTCTGCAGGCCCCTCTTTCTATGCTGTGCCTGCACCATGTGCCACAAATGCCAACCAACAGACTACCTAGCCGTAGACTCATGGCCGGTAGGCTACCAGACGGAGTTACCATAAATGTACTAATCAGAAGTTTGGTTTAGATTAGTGGGTGGAGCTAAGTAAAACTCAATGCTAAATAGGACATATTTAGAACAAATTTTACAATTACCTTTTTTTTCGAGTTGAAAAATACTACCAAAGGGTTAAAGTTTGAAAAGTAAAACAAGGACAACTGTCAGACAGGACAACACCGTGACAGCAACCTGTCAATCACCTTGTAGCCCCGCCCTAAAGCATACCCTGCTTTATGGTCTGTTTGTCTCTAAATGGACCATAATTTACTAGATGAACATCATGCTGTTTTGAAAAAGGCTCAAAACTAGAGATTGGGACCATAAACTCATGTTTACAATCAAGTGAAAAGTAGACTAATTTTCTCATAGATTTTTTACAGAAGATTGAGGGACAGATATTTCTTAGCCAGGACCAGTTCTCATGCAACAAGCGGACTCCCGGAAGGAGTTGTTATTCCAACAGCCAATTATTCTGAAACCCAAATAGTAAAACAAAAATTCGTTCGACAGAACATTTTCGTGAAAACCGACCATTATTCTCAAGGCCCAGTGCACAGAAAATACACAATACCCCTGCTTACAAACAGAAGCTCTGGACAAATTATTATGCAGAACTGCAGCGGACCCCTTCCAATCAGTATCTATTTTCTTCTATGGCAAAGGCATGACTTGTCCCACTCTGGTTGGCTTGCCCTGATATTTTACACCAATCCTAACCAATCACACTCCTCATGCATGACAGAGCGAGGGACAGACGGGAAAGGTAAGGGAGAGAGAGGGGATGACAGGCAGAAAAGGGCCCTGGGCCTTAATGCTACGCATTCAGCTTACCTTGTTGCTTCCATGTGCATCACCTATTGGGCTTTCAAAGTCATAATGCACATTATTTTAACATTTTGTTTAACTATTATTTGCTTGTTACTAAACTAATGCATTTATATTTACAATAAATAATAATACTGCAACTATGACCACCAATTGACCCTTTGCGATGTAGCACCCCCCCAACCGATACAGGCTAAACAAAATAAAGATTAGGCCAGCTCTGACCAAGGTTCTCCTAACCGGCTCTGCTACATTGACACTCTTCGTGGATTTGAAGTTTGTCCTAGTTGAACTTTGTTTTATAGTGATACTAGTTTTCCAGAGAGGTTGAAAGGAGAGATAGGTTTCTTAAACATTACATTTTCTACATAAAGACCTGCAGAGTTAACATTAACTAGCGTTAGCATGTATATGCTAGCTACTGATCGTTTCCACATTTGGTCTGTGCACAATTGTAATAAAGACCTAGCAGGCTTTACAGGAACAGTGCAGTTCCTTAAGTTCATGGTCTTCTGTCTCGAGGTGATTGGTGGTTGACTTTTACACTGTGATCTGTAGCTTTAGCTTTAGTTTCGTTATACGTACTTGTTATAGCTGCTGACTCAGTTTGACATCCTTGATATGTCCTTAAAATGGATACTGTAGCTTTTGTCCTCTAAAATCGCTTCTTTGTTCTCCCAAAAATAAGATCATTAACACTTATTGACAGTGTGGGCTACATGGTAACATAGTTCTAACAACTTGATGGACTAGCAGAGGAGTATGTGTGTGTGGGGGGGGGGATCAGAAACTATGAATTGAAGGTCTCTTCTAAACAACAAAATAATTATTCCTAGTAACTAGTTTACATTGAACTGGAACCACATTGTGTCTTCTGTCTGCATTTAAATACACAGCACCTATACTCCTGTTTTTAGGTAACCATGTGATATGTGATTCACCTTAATGCTCCTCCCACCACAATCCTGCCACATTCAACCCTCTCTGGAAGAGGAGGCATATAAGGTGAATCCTGAAATAAAGTCGGGGTGCCTCTCTCACTTTGAAAAGTTTAAAAGAGGCTGCCCATTCTGTGAAATCACTCTTGGTAGCAAAAAAGAGAGCTGGAGGTGTTAATTTCATGGGTTAGGTCTTAAATTGAGCTCTGCAATTTTCTCCCTGAGTAGATTAGAGGAAGGTCTCACTGTCCTCAGGTAAGACGGCCCTCTCCTCCCTCTGAGTCATCACATATTGATTCCTTCCACTCCTTGTTGACCCCCCCCTAACCCCACCACCACTTATGCCCTCCACAGCTTTGCATGCCAAACCTGTTTACGTGAAAAGATGCAGTGCACGTGGCCGGCAGGGTGGGGGATCGGCCCCTGGGGGCCACAACAACAAGCCTGCGCTGTGGCCAAATGGGTTGAGCCCCCTGGCACATGTGATGATGACGAACAGCTACGATCACACAGTGAGAGCGTTCTCTTCATCCGCAGGCTAAAATGCATTTCATTATTTACATCTGCTGGATGTGAGTGTGTGCTGCTGTCAGATATACCAAAGAACAACAGGAGGAATGGAGCGCCTGTTGAATTGTTTAACTAACCAAATATCAGATGTTTCTAACTAAATACAAACTTGCAAGAAAAAGTTGCAAAGTGAAAATGAAAAGCTTTGTTTTTGATCGGCGTCCTCGCCAGGCTATAATTCCTAATTAAATTTTCTCATTGAAACCTCATTTCAGAAAGGTAGAGAACGGCGCTCTCTCTGCATTGTAATTGAGTCAGAAATGAGGAGCCAGCTCACTGAGCCGGCCTGCCTTTTAAAGAATAATGGCGTCATTTGTTTTGTGTCCATTAACAAGGAACGCAGTTTTATTAATTCCTCAACTTGGTGTCCTGCATCTCCCTAATTAATTCCATTTGTTTTTTTCCCGCTAAGGAAGCTTCTGCAGATTAATGGTGTGGAACAGAAATGTTGTCGAGATGCTGATGTGCTTCATCTACATGGGGTGAAATTTCTGTCATTAGATACAAATGCCTGATGACTACAACTTTTTCCTTTTTTCTTCCTTGTTTTTTTTTCATGCTGCCAGTGTCGGGGTCCTTCGCCCGAAGGCTTCATTCACTCTGCGTAATTGATTAGACCTGCGAAGAAATCAAACGACTGTTGTGGTGAAAGAAATTATTCAAAAAATACTGTTCTGACGAGTATTTTACTACCTACGGTGCCTAACTATGCACATCTTTATGTTCGTTTTATATGGCAGAAATGGATTTTAGAACCTTGTAAAAGCCCTTTCATTTATAGAATGAGAGAATTATTGGAGGGATGTTACCACGAGTACATTATGACGATATGAACAAACAAAAACAAAGATTTGTTCTAATATTTACAGTATTAGGTGTTTTTCTTTTTCACAATTTTTCACAAACTGAAGCTGCTCCTGGGTCCTGACTCCTTGCCCCTGCTTCCTGCATCCTGCCCCTGGCCTGGGCCTGGCCTCCTTCCCAATGGCCCTGCCTCCGCCTCAAGGGCCTGGCCTCATTGGTCCGGCCTCTTTTGCGATGCCTCCTGCCTGGTGGGCCGGCCTCCTACCTTTGCCCTGAGACTATTTTAGAAATATTACTGGGTATATTCCATATGTCCAAAACACAAATATTGACAATTTGTATAATTTATAAATATAATTATAATAATAATTTTGGTCTACTTTTTTCTGGCTCAAGGTGGGTGGGGCCAGGCCCCGATACCCTGTATTGGCTAGCCGCCACTGCTCAGTTATGAAACTGGCACCAGTTGGAATTTTAGTATACTGGAGCTGGGATCCCGATAATTTCAGGCTTTCTATTTTGGGGCAGAGTACAACACTGTGGGTGACAGGGGTTTCTTGGAACTGTCATTTGTTGCAGTCAGAAGAAACATTGGGTGATATTGTATTCAGTTTAGATTTTGAGTAATATAATCTATGCAGCACTTTAAACTGTATCAGGCCATGTCTGGCATTTAAAGAGCAAGTACGAATATATTTCAAGCTCTCATCCCGTATATCATTTAAGACTTGTTGACCCAGCTCATCCTCCCATGCACGCGTATAGACCTCAGATGAAAGGTGTGAATGTTTTGTAGAACATTATAACTGTAGGGTATCCATTTTCTGTATCTACCTACCTATTCAGAAGAAGATTATCTGGACTTGCAGTGTTGTAGTATGTATGGTTCATTTTATTGAAATTGTCATATACATGAGATTTGCATACTCTGCATTTGACCCATCCTGAGTATTTTGGAGCAGTGGGCTTATGTGGGGGTTCAACATTCAACTCAATTCAATTTCAATCCAGTTTATTTTGTATATCCCAAAATCACAAATTATCCTCAGAGGGCTTTACAATCTGTACACATACGACATCCCTGACCTTTGACCTCACATCGGATCAGGAAAAACTCCCCAAAAATAACCTTTCACAGGGAAAAAAGGGAAGAAACCTTCAGGAGAGCAACAGAGGAGGATCCCTCTCCCCGGATGGACAGAAGCAATAGATGTCATGTGTACAGAATGAACAGTTATAGAGCAAGGAGGCAGGACCCAGGACCAGCTTCAGACACAGCCAGGTCCAATGGACCCTATGAGGCGAGAACAGGGACACTTGTTGACATAGAAGCCGGGAATCAAAAAGCCGACCATGGAGTTGAAGGATGACCTGCTGTACCCACTGATCATAGTCAACGTATCATCATACAATGTATTGATTTCATACAAAACGTTACTCCTCGGGTTTTTGTGTTCCAACTAAAGCCAGCAACATGTGTCTATTTTCACTCATTACATGCATATGGTTTGTCAATATAAACAACATAGTAAGGTTCAGGCCAGAAAACTCCTTGGTTATGTTTAGGAGAAAAAGTGCCGTTACTGAAGTACACAAGTTAACTTCCCGCTTCACACGGGGAACCAACAGTGGTCTCTTGGGTGACAGATTTGTGTTTGTTTCAAGTGGAAGACTGAATCGTGTCGTCATGTATTGACTTACTCAGAGGTATTGGAGACGTGACAGTTGTTTATAGCCGATTGGTGTCATGTCTCGCCCTGCCTACTGTCCAGACACTGGTGGTGGTGAAGAAGGGAGTTGCTGCAATCCGACTATGACTGAAAGCTGGCTGGAGGAGCCTGGGATGGAGGAGGGTTGCATTCTGTTTTGAGCTGAAATGACAACTGACAGCAGCAGAGCAGAGAACCCCTTTAAAAGTTTGACGGTAGCGATATGATTGGCTTAGAGACACATCTGGTTGGTTGCTTAAACATGGACACGGACGATAGTGTCATTGCTGGGAGACTTAGACTGATCATCCACAGCAGACCAAAAAACACACAGCAACACTTTGCTCAAATCAGCTGGCAACACTGTTCATCTGGACATCTTTCCATTATATCCACAAACTCTAGTTTGGGAAAAAACTAACCGGTCCATATAGCAGAGTGCAATTCTGAAGCCTTCCAATCTTTTGTCCAGCCAGATCAACTGAAAAACAGCTTTTATTTTGACTCAGAAGGTTGGATTCAGGTACAAATCAGTTTTTGGTACCTGGTTCAATCATTATGCCATTTTGTTGAAAGCTACACATAGACGTATATGAGTGGAGTATAGTTGGCGGTAGAAAACAATTTCATACTAAAAATGCAGTAGTATATCTTCAAATATATAATATAAATCAGACTGTAGAATGTTCTGTCAGATAAACAGCCACAGATACCTTTGCATTGAATCCTTAATTTATAGACGATACTTTGGTCATGTATATTGACTTAAGTTAAACAGTCTTGGTTAGACGTGTGCCATTGCTGTGCTAATGCTGTGCTAATGCTGTGCTAATGCTCTGCCCAGTTGCATTACAAAGTCCATGAGGAAAAGGAATTCCAAGCTGGTAATTCCATCGACAGAATGAGCCAGCTGGAAAAAGTGTGGGTTCCAGTGTCAAATGATGTAGTCTGACTTTGCATATTGGAACAAGACAATAGTTCCTTTGTTAGCAGTTTAGTGCTAACTTGCTTGTTCATTGAAAAGTCAGCTGGCAGACTTTTTAGCCGCTAGTGCTCAACTTAGAAGTCCCTACAATTTAAAATCGTTGGTCGTCATTTGGTTGTACTTAATTCCACCGTCTGAATACCCATTTAAAACCAAAATGGCGACGGCGGAAACCCAAATGTAATGAAGGCCATCCCCATTTATAGTATATGTTGCATATTGTGTACAGGATTGCTTGAATAAATAAATAGTTGAATAGTTTTATTGAAGTGTATTGATTTATTTTTGGTGGATTTTGGAACAGCTTGGCCTGTAAAGACAAAGAAACACTTGGCCAAAAGGAGGATTTAGGGTAATGTTAACTGTTGCTTGATTGTGCAGTAAGATAACATGTAATGTTTGTGTTCAAGTCACATTCATCTATTGTGTTTCTTCTCCAGGGTGTTCAGGCTAAAACTGTCTCCAGGGAATCTGCGCACCAATTTAAAGTTCCAGGAGATACCATGTCATAATTAGTAGAGGGGGTTAAATAACCTGGTCAGGCTTTCTATGACTATTGCTGTTATGTGCAGCTCGACAGGAACACTGGACCCAAACGCCGTCAACGATGGAAAAGCAACTTTATTGCTAAACAGGATTCCAAAAACAGGCTTCAAAAAACCAGGATACAAAACATGCACACAAGATCTTCCACGATCTAGACAAGACGAACCGACCAAGGGGAATGACATGAACAGGACTTAAATACAGAGGGCTGGTGCAGGTGATTGGACACAGGAGGAAACAATCAGGAACAGGGCAGACAATCACAGGGACAGGAAGTGAAGAGAAACAGAGGACACGAGAGACAAGGACTTCAAAATAAGACAGGAAACACGAAACAACACTACAGATCCTGACAATTGCGATGTGTAACATCAATAGAGATCATACATATGATTAACATTAGGGTGATATAAATGTATTTTAATGTATTTGTTTTGGTTTTGGTAGGTTAGGGGCCGAGGTCCACATACTGTAATGGGATTGAGGCCGTTGTCAGTGACCACATGCTGCCCACCGCATGTTACAAAAGATAAGATGAATTTCATGTTTTATGTAGTTGTGGGTAAAATAAACAACTAGTTGGTCTGCACCTAACCTCTGTCTCAAGCCTCCTGCTTTTCAAGTCCAGCTATCTTAACACCAATAACAAGATGAAGACGAGCCCCCAGGAACCTTTGCTTTGAAGCAAATTTGACAAACAGTGGAATTAAAATGTCAGGGTCTGTTATGTAATGCCATGGGGGCCCAGAAAGATGTTTTCCCATAAACTTACATTGGGAGAGAGACATCTGTAACTTAGTGAATGTTCCTTTTTAGGTAGATTATCATTCATCCTATAAGTTGTAAAATACACTGAATGTACCCTAGGCCTGAGAACAAGGCTGGAAAGAGAGCTGGAAGGTGGGGTTAAAGAAAAAGTGCGTTTGCTCCCTTGGCCTATGGATGTGGAAAATCACTTGAAGATCTGGGTTTTCACCTGAAGTCTGTACTTGGGAGAAAAAACTTTTTTGCAGAATGAGCCGCTGAGCAAAAATGTCCAAATCAAGGCTTCAAAAGGGAAATCCACAAACCAATGGGTGAAATCCCTGTGACTATGACCTCTTCTTGTAGACAGTCTGTGTCTATTAGTCAAGCTGTTCCCCTATTGATATGATTTGGCTTTAGGTCTCAAACGATTAAGTCCATGTCAGATCATTTTGTCACAAGGGTTAGTTCATACAGGATAAACAGTGTTGGATTGTGTGTGTTTTGGTAAAGACTGATATATCCATCCTTCCATCACAGCCATTGCAGGCCTGAGAGTAGTTGAAATTATATGTGTTTTAACTACAACAGCCCTGGCAAAGAGTGAGTGTCTCCTCTCTTTTTCTGGCATGTGCCCTAAACATTTGATTTCTCTGCCATCTACTACTGTGTGTGCACGTTTGTGTGCACATCTTCTTATCTGCAAATTACAAATACTAATTCGCGGTTACAAAACCCCCAGAAGTGAGAAGTGCATCGGTGGGTGCCGTGGTTGTTCTGGGATATCCTATATTTGCTTTCCCACAGAAAGCTCCACTTGAAGGCCTGTATGAGCACCCTCACTGCGTGATAATAGCACAACCGCTGCTCTCTTCTGCACATGATGGGATGAGAGGAGAATTTCCTCATCATATCATTCGCTTGGATAGTTTTCTTTCAGGTGTCATTCCTTCTTCACATTCTCGACCTTGCATTTCCCTTCCTTCTGCATCTCCCAGTACAATTCATATTTTTATTCTCATGACAGAGTTGTGATTTATCTCCTCAGCTAATCAATGTTCACATTTTATTGTTTCCTTTGTCATGATAAATTTACTCGCACACTTTTTTTCACTGCCAAAGAAAGGTTACAGGCATCAGGGACAAAGCTGCAACTGTGTTTCCAAAGAAATGTGACTGGCATGTAATTACTACAATAATCATTGTGTTCTCAGCAGTTAACTTCAGTTTACATATCACATAAAACCCAAAGTATAAGTTTCATAGCCAACAAATATGAAAGTTTGAAGACTCGTCATAGCTAAAACACAAGCTGACTAAAATGGAGAAAAAACATCCACATCTTTAAAATTAGATAGCAAACAAACAGAAATGGTCAACAAAGACAGAAGGCTTACACAACTTATAGTAGAAGTTAAAAGTTAAAAGTACTATTACATGTTTTGCTCCCTTTGCTGTGTTTTAGGGAGCCATACTTATATTATCCTTATTATATCTCGTTACACATCCCGAACACACACACACAACTTCAAACATTTTGAGGCTGGTAGAAAAGTCTGTCTGTTGTTACAGCCATTATGACTGAAGAACAAGAAGTATCAGCAGGCTGTCAACTTTCCACAGCTGTCATCCACTATTGGAATTAGAGGAGTAATAGGAGGAATGAAGCCCTCGTGTTTATGTCGCCATATGAACACACCTGAATGCTGATGTTAGCGTGTAAAGCAGGGAACAATTTATTTTCAACATCATCTAAAAACATTTTTAAAACTGCACATGTAGAAACTCTCACCTGGGGGGAGGAACACAGCTACTATTCAGCCGTTGTTAGTGTCATTACTCCCATAAATGACGGCGCCTAATGGCGTATAAATTGGAATACATCAGCTGCCATTTCAACTTCGCAGTTGGCCTGATGTGGACCTGACTTTTTTTTTTTTTACATCAAACAAGCCTTTGTCCACTCTTAATGTGCAGGCATTAACTAGGCGCACTACGATATGGCCCAGTGTATGTGCTCCACCTCTGAAACAGTTTGACTTATTGCTTGGTAAATTAACTTTTCTAGGTTTCCGACCACTTAAACCACTTTAACACTACATTACATCATTCACATCTATTCCTACACTGATGACAGGGGCTACTATGCAAGAGGCCACCTGCCCATCACCATTAAAATAGACCTTTTCTGCAGAGACCAGGCAAACAGCAATAAAAGCACAATACTCACCAGCAACATTCAGCTTCGGGACGGTAGATCTGCACCCACAAATGGACGTTTCGGTCTGTCATGAGTCCGAAACATAAAGTTCAGGATAGACAGAGACACTCAGAAACAGGACCTACTTATTAATAAAACATATAATATAGTATATAGCCAGGAGGGAATAAACTTGGCTACAGTGTGGTGGGGTCAGACGTTAGCGTTATAGGTTACATATGGCATCCTCCTTGGCTATCCAACCAACTATGATAGAAACATGGAGCAAGGTCTTCAGGAATTTATTTCAATTGATAAAGTTGTAATAGTTATTTCATGTCAGCTAGCATTAGCCATGTTTTCATGTTGTCCAGAGACAAAGACAACATATATATAGATATATCTATATATCTATATATAGATATAGATATATACATATATATAGACAGCCAACTGCAGAAACAACGGATCACAGATTTAATCGTTTGCTATGTCAGAACTTATTCGGCAAATGCATTTACATTTTCTATTTAGTGCATCAAATCTTCTCTGAGGGAGGCAAGAACCACCTCAAGCAAGTGTAAAACCTTTTTGTGCAATTGTGGATGTTTTATCAAATTATTTTTGTGTTCTTATGTGTGTGTGTAGCTGTAAGCAGATGCTGAACAGAGTTAGTGTTACACGTGTTGTTGGATATGTTCTTTCCTCCAGGGGATCCACAGTCCACTGCACAGGCAGGTGTGCCCCAGTCTCTAACTGAAGCAGAACCAGACCTGTGACCTCAACAGAAGCTAACGAATGTCATGCTTCTTGCAATTTCATGCTCCTTGAAAACAAAGACATTAGTATACCTTCAGGCCTAGTATTATGAAGACTGCGTGTACACTAGGAAACATCATTGTACTAGTGTACAATGATGTTTCCTAGTGTACACACAGTTGTTGCAGCGGTCAACTTCAGATGGTACCCTTGTGCACTAGCGCCTCTTTCTATTTGGAGCTTTTTCTAATTTGATCTCATCATTCCTTCCCCCTTGCTGGTTTTTTTTACATTCAGGTTACTGCTTGCGTTAAATTACTGGAATATCTTGTTTCAACAAAACTTAACCTTTAAATTAAACAATAAAATAGCAACGTGTGCATCTGCCCCAGGCCCCTGGGGTTCCCAAAATCCCAAGGTGTGGGTGGGTTGTGCTAATTTGATTTGTTTTAATTGGGAACTGTCTGATACAAAGACAACATCACTTCAGACTCTACCAATCCATCTGTTCATCCATTTCAACCTCATTTGCAGATGGAAGCAACTCCGCCCAACCTGATGGAGAAAATTAAATCAGAACACCATGGGTTGGAGGCGTAGATTCTCTTTAATGGCCTAATATTCCATTAAGAAGTCACTTGTGAAGTGTCAAGGGTCATTATGATGAAGCAAGCAGAACTATATCATGTGTTGAAAGCCAAACTTGGACACTCTCAATCCCTCTGGAGCACCTTACAACTCTGTCCATTAAAACTGGATGGAAAGTTGCAACAACCTCTTTGCCCATATAGATGTGTGGGCCTTTTGATTGACTTTGTTCTGAGCCCAGAAGATGCAACTCCAGCAGTGTGTTGTGGGTTCTGCTGTTGGTTCTCCTCCCAGTTGGATGGACCCAGAATACCTCCACAAGGAGCGCCTCAGGATCGGCCGGTCTAGCTTGAGGGTGTAGGTAGGGAGGAGGAAAGTGTGGGCTACCTCGTTTAGCCTACTGCCAATGACCCTGACCCAAATGAGCGCTACAACATTGGACGGATGCTTCACATTGTTTTACCGGTTTCATTGAAAGCTAACAAATTTTCTTTTTCCTTTTTTCTATCCACCGCCTTTACCGTCTTGCTGTTTGGTGTTTTTTATTATTTTTGTTTGCAGACATGTATGTGTTTATGCCCCCCTCCACTTCAAGCCCATGTTCTGCATTGCAAAAGAGAGCAGATGAAGGAATCAGCATATCAAATGCCATGTGCAAACTTTGACCTCGCAGTAGGCCTACTACCGTATGAATATGGCCACAGTCTGGTTGAAGTGTAATCAACATGTGTACATATGACATCGTTGGTATAAGAGGAGAGTGAAGTGTGCGAGTGTGTGATTGAGCAACAGAGAGAGACATTAAGCGTACTGGTCAGTACCGGCCCACTCCGGTAAAATCTGATACTTTGTGTGAACTATACACATAAGATTAAAACCAAGGGAGAAAAAAAAGCTTATTCTCAAAGGACTTCTCTGTTGCTAACTATGCTGTGCAAGGGAGCGTGAAAAGGCCCCAGCACAGAGAGCCGGGGCATCAATGGCAATTAATGCAAGTGGTGTCTCAGACAAGGAGGCTAATGAGTTTTAATATACATGCAGGTGAGGGAAAGCTGAGTTGCTGAAGCCCTTAATGAACCCATGACAGCCTAATTAGCCACAATTTACAATTCTAGGATTCTAATCAGAGGCACTGAAATGCTGCCACACATCTTTGTATGAATGAGTCTTTTTAAATGCTTCAATCTGCTGCCTTGATTGATAATTGCCTGTTTTCTCTGTCTCTCTCTGCCTATGTCTAGAATGTAGCTCGGCCGACATAGGGTTTGATAATGTGGAACTCTGTTTTGATAGTCATAAATCTCATCTCAATACACGTGCAGAAATAATCCTGAATCAGTGATCGTACTCTGCTCCAACTAGTGTTCATGTTCATCAGGAAAAACTCATTTTAGGTTGCTAAAATGCTCAAGAGTTAAGAAAGAATACCAAGTACATGACCCCACTGTCCTCAAAAGCAGCCACTGTCCTGAGTAAATTATTGCAAGAAGGAAAAAAACATTCGCTATTTAGCTGACGTGGTCACAACCACTACATATGCAAGACATATGAGGGGTTACAAGAAGACATCGCTTCGTTTTAAAAGCTCACAAGCTGAAGAGGTTGGGAGGGACTGGTCTAAGCCTATCAGGAAGAAGCGTCCTGCATTACATGATATCTACCTAATCCTGATGCCTGTGTGGGTTAATGCCTGCTACATGGATCAATCCTCTCTCTCCAGGCGTGAAATTACTGCTACGGCTCCTACGCCATGTGCATTGTCCAACAAAGCAGATTCCCATCTTGTCCTCGCAGAGGGTACACACCACCTTGTGTATGCACTCCATCATGGCTGAATGATTATACACATACATGAGAGCCCAGACAAAGGGGAGGTGGGTAGAGGTATAGCACATGAAGGAGTTTAACACATATACGAGGAAGGTATTAAAGCAGATTCCCATGACCATAGACTATTAGACACACTAGAGTTATGTCTCAAATCTCCCAGTAACCACGGACCATTACAGAACAGATGTTTGACTCTTGTAAATGGAGGTTACAATATTGTGACACAGTAAAAGGGCTTGCATTAGCTTCTGCAACACTGATTTATTTTGCTTATTTTTAGTGTTCTGTCCCGTTTGGCGTTTGCATGGCTTTCAACAAAGTAGTCGAGATTAAAGGAAACATGGTTTTTTTGTTTGTGGAAATAGTGGTACAGCTGAACTCTGAAGGCATTTAGCTCTGACATTGTGCCTGCATGCCCACCTTTAAACGCCGAGACTCGGGGCGATGTTTACATCTCAGCACAAAGCCGGTAATAGTGTCAGTGTTTTTGTCTGGTAGGGGAAATGGCCCGCAAACACTCAGGAAATGAACATTTGATGTGTTGGAGCAAAACGGTGGTGCTTTTTTGGTGGTTGTGCTCATTTCAAAATTGACTAGCTCTAAATGGACTCACTTGCGCTGAAATGTGTGTAATGAAACAGCTGAGGTTGTGCTTATACAAATACAATGCAGTGCTATGTTGGTAGCCATCTTGCTATAACATTGCACCTGCTTATCAATGTGTTCAGACCACACATGATTGTTGAGGCTTGACGGTACCAAAACTTTATAAACCAGTATGTAAGTATGTTGAATTTTGACTCTTGACAGGCTTAGGGAGAACAGAATATAGGAATACATGGACCGCGTTCCATTTTCAGGATGGGAAAAAAGGTAACGGTATTCTACAGAAAAAAGACGTAATCAGATGTTAGATACGTTTAGTAAATAATGGGAATTATTAGAAATACAATTTAAAATACTTTTTTCTTTCATTGAGTATACCAATTTGTGCAAAACAAGTGCAGACTAGTAATTGAATGCATAAACCAATTCAGAAATTGTACAAAGTAAGACAAAGACACAATAAAAACAAAGGGAATAAAAGGGAGGATAACATGTGTTGAGACGGATGGGTATAAGATTGAAAAACCGAGGTCAAGCAAAATGTATATAGATGGATACATTTAGAATGCCTGTGGGTGTTATGTGTGATTTAAGATACATTTCAAAAGAACGATATACTACTATGCACATGCGCAGACATTACATACAATAAATAGCCTCTGACGTTAGAATAAATGCTCTCACTAAGTAGAAATGCCTCCATTATTTAGAACTTAAAGTCGAAAAGGGGAACTTCATTACATTGCAGTTCCAAAATGAATGGAAGAATAGCAAAGTTACATGACAGGTAAGTGTGCATAACATGTAGCAATTTTATTTCTGTACAGAACAAACCATTCTGGGTATTCAGTCCACCAACATATTTTCTCTGCCGTGCTTCGACAGACAACAACCACCATAGAGGAAGACGACTTCCTCTCTTCCAGCTTCTACTTCTCTTGCTACTCGCTCAGAACCACTACCGTGGCGGGGCTGCAGCCTGGAGAAACACATTATCAGTAAGATCAAATAAAAGTCATCTTATTGATAGTTCTATTATCTTGTCTTTGGTTGAGTATTTGTTATATCCAAGAGTAACTGAGCATAATCAAGTTACATTGATTTTTATATTGTAAACCTGAATTAGGTTATTGAGTAAATGTTTTTATCAGGTGATTGTAATTGTATTGGAATACATTTAACCCTCCCAACCCTTTAAAGTGCTTGATCTAATCAGCCATGATGAAGCAAGAGTGATGTGTGTTTTATTTATAACTCCTCCTCCTCCGGTAGTCACGCCCTCTCCCTCAGACTCAGAACAGCCTGATGAGAGTGCCGTGGGGTTTCCTGAAGTTTTCCCTGCATGTGCGGTGATGCGGTCACAAATACGTCACACGGGGTCAAAGGGGGTAGATGGGTACGTGGAGGAAGATGTGCTGTGTTTACCTGATTTACACTTTTTTCCTCTCACCTGATGGCCGAAGTTTTGAAACTGTTGGGTATCTGTTGGGTATTAGACATAACCAGTCGTCTGCATATGTTGTCAAGGTGCTTTGGAGCGCTTTCACCAAACACTCAAGTCTCTTTTGTGCTCGTACTGTACTGAGCTAGATGGAGACAGGCTAGATGGAGACAGGCTAGATGGAGACAGGCTAGATGGAGCAGGCTAGATGGAGACAGGCTAGATGGAGACAGGCTAGATGGAGACAGGCTAGATGGAGACAGGCTAGATGGAGACAGGCTAGATGGAGCAGGCTAGATGGAGCAGGCTAGATGGAGACAGGCTAGATGGAGCAGGCTAGATGGAGACAGGCTAGATGGAGACAGGCTAGATGGAGACAGGCTAGATGGAGACAGGCTAGATGGAGCAGGCTAGATGGAGCAGGCTAGATGGAGACAGGCTAGATGGAGCAGGCTAGATGGAGACAGGCTAGATGGAGACAGGCTAGATGGAGACAGGCTAGATGGAGCAGGCTAGATGGAGACAGGCTAGATGGAGACAGGCTAGATGGAGACAGGCTACCGTGGTTACTTTTTGCTGCACGGGACGTAATACAGGAAAGTACAGGGTGTAGCCCAAATGATCTAGTATTTGGCCATACTGTCCGGGGTCCGTTGTCTGTGTTTAAGGATGGTTGGAAGGAGTCAGATCCGCCCACCAACCTTATTGATTATGTAAATAGTTTTAAGCATCGACTTTATTCTACAGGGTAGTTGGCAATGATCGCCAGGCTGCTCTGCGTGAGTTTAGGGCCGGTGATCGAGTACGTTTTGATGGTGTGTTTGCTTATTGTTGGTGATCCTGAGGGGGGGGGCTGACGACCCTCTCTGGCAGAGGGTCATCAGGAGATTGGAAACACCTGAGGTCATCAGCAGCGCTGGCGACACCTGGGCCGTGTGTGCCAGTGCTGCTGTTAAAAGGTCCTCTGGTCTCAGGAGCGCTCTCTCTCTCTCTCTCTCTCTCTCTCTCTCCCTCCCCCTCCCCCTCTCCCTCTCCCCCCCTCTCTCTCCCCCTCCCCCTCTCCCTCCCCCTCTCCGTCCTGAGAACCTGTTTGGCTGGTTGTAGGAGAGTATGGTTTGTCATTGTTCACAGATCTTGACATTTACTTTGGTGAGTGGATTCTAAATGAATGGGTTAAACCAAAGCCAGAGTCTGACTTTTTGTCTTTAATGCAGGTCAAGCTCCCAAGAAACACCCCACTTGTCCCACTGCAAAACCAATAACATGTTTTTTTTTAGACTCATTTCAAATATTAGCATCCCATTAAATTGCCATTATCAGTTGTTCTCATTACCATTCTAATGCTTCAGACAAGGCGAATTGAACCTACCTACACACTGGGGTGAGGTAAAAGGCATAGGTCGCCGTTTTGGGAAGGGTTCATGACAAGAGAAGCTGCTACTGCAGGTCAAAGGTGGCAAAGCGGATCTGGATCAGTCCATGGGTGGCTGGTCTCTGCCGGACCACCCTGCTGAAGTCTGAAGGACTTTCTAGTGAACATGCATGATTTTGTTTGACTAACTTTTGAGCGGGACACAAACGGCAATCTCCTGGGTAAAAGTCCTGGGTTTGTTTCCTTGACCTCCTACCTTCACATACTTTGTCGCGCTTTGTCCATCACCTGACTTCCTCCTTCTTCCGTCATAATTATCATGGCCACAAGAGGTCGCCATCGTCTTCTTGGATTCATATTGGTGATCAACCATGTGAATAGATGAGAACTTCCTTCAAAGACTAAAAGTCAGGGTATCTTTGCAACTGCTGCTTCAATGTTGCCCATTGTTCGTTTCATCTATATAGTGCAAATATTTGTAGATGCAATACAAAATGCTTATGAACTCTTTTGAGACAGCTGAGGACCTCCATACTGTCCCTCAGAAGGTTCCTGAAATCACACAAGTGCAATTTCTCCTGTAAATGGGTCAAATAATAGTTTAAGAGGGCTCCCACTCTAATGTGGTTTGAAAGCCGTGGAAACACAGCTTTTAAATTGTCCATCTAAAACTGTTAAGACGCAGTGTCAGGCCAAAGCATGCATGTCATTACTCCTAGGCTTATACAAATTACTGTTCTGTGTGTTTGTCTGCATCCAGGATGTTGTGTGCACAATTGTTGATGTACGATTTCTGACTTCTGTTCTACTTCCAATGGACTCCTCAGTGTGATGGCTGCAGCCTAAGCTGAATTTTAGCAGCATTTTTGTGCAATCTGTCAAAACAATGAGTAAGCCGATTTGTATACAAAGGGACAGAATGTAATTCCAAATGAGAATTCCTCTTTTCACAGCCTGTGACAGGTAATTCTCCAGGGTTCAAATATTTCTGGATATCATAATCATATTTTCCAAGTTTTTCATCACTGACCTGCACTTTTTTTCAAGTTAAATCACATTCCAAGGATTAAAGGCAGCTATTAGAACCAAATCCACTCATGTTTACCAGAGGATGATATCAAACTTCAATTGGAGTTTGGGATTTAGCCGTTTCATTTTGATCTTCTTTTTCTGATCGTTCAAATAAATCCACAAAAAGAGCCCTCCACCTGCTCCGAAGCTAAATTAATATGAATGTTCTATTTCATAAGAATTGGAAAAGTCAATATTATAATTGTCAAAGAGCAGGGATTACTGCTGGTAGAGTCTATAGAACAACACACACACACACACACACACACACACACACACACACACACACACACACACACACACACACACACACACACACACACACACACACACACACACACGTCAGCAATGGAAACAAATACTTTTCAGAAATCCCCAAAAAGTGGTCACAGATTTCTTTTTTCAAACTCTCTGCCTTGCCACAAAAATAAAACATTTATTAAACTACATCATCAAAAAATCAAATGGTTTTCAAACCTTGAGTTAACATTTTATAATTGTTTTAAAAAAACTGTCCAGCAAGAAGTGTCTCTTTCAAGATAGCCACAAAGGAAAAACTAAATTGTAAATGATCAACCTCCGATCTTCCTCTTTTATGGCATGCTTCCTGCCATGTCATCAGAGCAATTGACCTTTGTACAAATCAGGACATCCAGCAAAGAAACGGCACAATTTCAGGATTGGCGGTTCGATCCCCGTCTACTCCCAACATCTCAAAAAGTCCTCGGGCAAGACACTGAGCCTCAATTACTCCAGATGCCCAGTGACGTGTGTGTGTGTGTGTGTGTGTGTGTGTGTGTGTGTGTGTGTGTGTGTGTGTGTGTGTGTGTGTGTGTGTGTGTGTGTGGCAAATTGTAAACGTTTCAGATAAGGATGCTACATAATCCCCTTTTAATATATCAAGCTTTATTCCCACAAAGGTTTGCAGCTATCTTGTCTTCATGGTATCTGATATCTGAAGTTTCCTATCCCACTTCATGTGACTCACGAAAGAAATATAAATCATCATAAATGCAATACATCCTCATTCATGTATTACATGTATTACTGCCAAGAGTAGAATACCATGTTGATATTGCATTGTGAGTTTCCATTCTATTGGATATTGTGTTGCGATTACTTGAGTTCAAGAATAGAGTACCGACCCAACGTTTGGGTCCATTAAATGAGGATCTTACTGTTTTTTGGGTTGTTAGGGTTACCAAGTTTAAGTTGTTCAAGTTGTATTCAATTTTGGCCTGAAATCAGACTAACATGATGTTGATAGCTGTGGTGATTCATCCTGATTTGGTTGATGATGTATCCTGTTGTCGACGCTGACTGATTATGGAAATCAACGGTAAATTGTTTTTGAACGTGGGCCACTTCTCCGCAGCGCTGCATGAAGGGCACGGGGAGGTGTGCGCCGCGACTCACCGCCGTGATGTCAGACTTGTAATGTAATTACAAACCCATCTGTCTCTCATTGTATGACAAGCGCAAAATGTCCAATTATGGTTTCGTTTAAATTGTAATTAGTTCAGCCCAATTTGCCGTCCTCCAGCGTGCTGTATGTGCCTAATGGAAGGGAGATGCATGATTCTGTGCTAAAAGAACCTCAGAGGTTTCTGCTCGCTGCACACTGGCTTGTAGATGCACACTCTGCTTTTTAGGCAAAGCAGTAATTAATGGGGTTACAGTCCCATTCTCAGTCATGCTTCCCTTTTATCAGCACATTTCCGTTAAGCTCTTGGAGGCAGAGCCGTTGCTGGTGCCCGAGGGCTGACATCTACTGACCTCCCTGAGGTGATTCACTTTTTAATAGTCAATAATTTAATAGTATTTTAGTATCATTCTTTTTTTGTCCAACTCTTTGCTTTACACATAGTAGTGTCCCTGACACTGTTGTGTTTTTTTTCTGCATATTTGGGATGCAATATGAAACATAAGAATCCTGTCTGACTCTATTTCCAACTTCTAAGAAATGGTCATAAATTCTGACTCATGGGTCAAGAAGTTCTCCCCCTCCCTCTCCTCTTCAGCCACTTAACTGGACTACTGGAGCAGCATCCTGTACGGCACATCCACCAAAACCATCAACAAACTACAACACATCCAGACCTCAGCTGCCCTTCTCCTCTCCCAGTCCCACCAGAGACCACATGGCCACGGTCCTTCAAAAGCTCCACCGGCTTGAACTGGATTCTTTGCTCTATGGGGATACAGCAAAGAATCCAGTTCAAGATTCTCCTCGTCACCTACAAAGCCCTTCACAACCCTGAACCCCTTCATACCTTTCTGACCTTCTGCATCGACACGCTCCCACCCGCAACCTCAGATCTGCACACGCCAACCTCCTTACCCCCCCTACTCTGTCCAAGCATCGGACCTGGGGGGACAGGGTCTTCTCCATTGCTGCTGAGTTCCAGAGAGGGAGGGGCCCTCTGGAACTCTCTCTAGATCACCTGAGGCATTCTCCATCACTCGCCACTTTCAAAACAGCACTTAAAACTCATTCATTTTAATCTGCATTTAGCCTGTGATACTAGTTTATTTTTATTTTGTTTCTCACTATTGTCATCTTTCTTGTTTTGCTTCTATTGTTTGTCATTACCATGTAAAGTGCCTTGAGTATTTTTTAAGGAGCTATACAAATAAAATATATTATTATTATTAGTAAGGAGTAGCACTTAGAGCCTTATACAAATGTCTTTGCCACACCAGGAGTGTGATGAATTAAAAAAAAAACTAAAATATTCGGCTGAGAATATTTCACAACAAAAACTATTCATACTGGTAGCGATGTTTGCCAGTTGCAAGCATAATCGATTTGTATATGTATTTAGCGTCTGGCAGTCTTCTGAGCGTTGTATAGAAACATTGAATAAGCTACGGTAAACAGTTATCTTGAGTTTATTTTTAATGAAATGCTCTGACTGAATTTGAGTTCCCTTCTGGTTAACAGTTACGCATGTATACAACCAAGGCTTTTATTGTGAAAGGTGACAACAGAAGCAGTGGATCGGCACTACGACGCCTTGGTCGACCTCTCCTTCCGTGCCTCTCTTTCTCCGAGCTGTCACTAACCAATGAAGCATGAGTGCTGAACAAATATCTTCAAATCATTTAGAAAGTCTGAAGCAACCAGGCTCTTCTCCTTATGGCTGCTAGTGACCATACAGACCATAACACTCATGAATCTATGACTAAACTCCATGCTAGTGACTTGATTTGCATTGTGGGTAATGTAGGTGCAGACTAATGTGTGGAATAAATAAAGACAATATCTCTCAATATATTTTTCCTTTTTCGTAAAAGATTGTTGGACTCACAATGGACAGTTGGAAAAAGAATCAAACTCAAAGCCGTTGAAGCAGAGCTATTAATCATCACGCTTACTGTTCATAAAAACATCTAAACAATGAGGAGATTTGACTGCAATTGTCATATTTACTGTTGGCAAAGATGAAAAGAAAAAGTTGTGGTATGTGTGTGTGTGTGTACATATACATGCCAATTAGGAGCTTAAATGGCATACTGTAAATATGATCAACATCACAACTGTGGGAGGGGTCTTGATAGATAATAGCCATTGATTTCATTCTCCTCCGGCAGCAGATTGCTCGTCACGTGGCGCAGTAGAGACAGAGCGAAGGCCATGATTAGCTTTTAATCAACAAAGCACAACACTGATTATTAGCTCTCACACTCGGGTGTCTTCAGGGAATCTGCTTTCTAACCGTCTCTTACTTCGATGTATTTCTACCCGTTGATTACGACATGCACAAAGTAGTGGAAAGGGCGCTTTTTTTCTGTGTGGTATCTCTGAAACATCCATATCCCTCCTGCTCTGATCTCCTCTGAATCCCTGAGGGCACATGATTGCGTGTATGGATTTGCTATACGACTGTGGTTTATGGTTTTGTCAATATTGGCCTTTTATTGGGTCAGTTACTGTCATCCACATGTGATAGAGTTGGGTTTTCTGCCCATTTTTCTCTTTAAGATGTCTTTAAAATCTTCAATGCAATTTGTAAAGTTCTGCAACCCTATAAAAGCTGCTAATTGTCCCTTCGTTAAGTCTCGTCTCCAAAAAGCTGACGGACCAATCATAGCGTAGCATTGGCAACAACCAGGCCCCAACAACTATTTGGCTGTGCTCCGTACTCTCATGCGATGGTTTCAGATTGTTTCCCCTTTGGGGCTGGTTCCAGCATTGATTTACCGTAGTTCTTTAAGTGCAAAACTACAGAACATGCAGTAAACCCAGCAATGCAATACTTTAGAGCGTGTAGTGAACCCGTTTGGATCCTCAAACCCTGCTTTTGTTTGCTCTCATGTGCCCCAGAAGCATTTTTAACTCCCATAACTCTCCTCACTTTATATAAAAAATGTGTCTTGCACCTGTAATTCTGTCTGAGTGTGGCCACATCCTGACTGATTTCCTAGTTTCAGCCGATTAAACAGACTTTATCAGCGGTGTAGCTATTATGAGTGTAGAGGATGAAGTCACGTGATGTAGGGAAGAGGCAGAGTCCATAGGGAGGAGGTTTGTGTGGATGGATGGGTCAAATAATGTGGACATTTCACCCGGGAGACTGCTGTCCTGTGTGAAATCAAAAGTCGATGTTGACTTATTTTACCTTACTTTTGTTACATTACTCTCATACTTAATTAACAGCAAGTAATTTAAAAACAAACAACAGTCTTTTTCTAAACCTAACCGAGTAGTTTTTAACCAAACATTGTTTTGTTTCAGTTCACAATGTGAAGTTTTACTTTTACAACGTGATGGGTGCAGTTTGGCCTGTCTGAAGAATCCGATTGGTATAGTTACCCACTTACAATGCTGGCTTTTCATTGGTCAATAGTATGGAGCTTGGAAAAAGACAAACAGCCCCACAATCCCCTGTGGATTTGTCATCTTAAAGCCTGTTCTGGACCCTCTTGCGATCTGTAGCACTGAGAATCAGCCCAATCAGAAGTGAGCAAGCTCCCTCTTCAGCTTTTCATGAATCCGTCCCTGTGTGCTCTCAAATCTTGACTTGCAGAATGATTACATGCAGCTCAAATTTGTTTTGTGCCAGCCCAATAGTTTTGTCATTAATAAAATGCCACAGCTGAAAGGGCACGTTTCGACACGTGGATGTGTGCAAAAAGGCAAAACCACAAGCCAGTTTTATCTTTCAGGGGAAATATTTACTTCACAAGTGCATAACAATTACACTTAGTCACCGGCTTTTTCTCTGTGAACCTCCACATTTGTACGTGCTCAACCTGGAGCTGTGAGAGAGCGAGTCAAGAGCCTCATTGATCTCAATATTTTGTTCAAAGCCCTTTGGCGCAGAATGTACTTCGATCCATGGGTGATTTATCAAGTCTGCAGCGCTGCGAGTCACAACACTAACAGTCATTCATTATGTGCTTGAATGGCAATACAGAGAGTAAGCTTGTACATGAAGTGACAAGAAGGGTCAATAACCAGCAGTCATAACGGACCGCAGAGAGGAACGACCTCCTGCCATGATCACATGCGACAGACGCATGAACATGACATGACCCAGATATATTCATCATTAACATCACGTATCATACACAACAATAATAAGCAGCAGAGACAACAGTAAAGGAGACCCTGTTGCGATGCTTGGGAATGTGTCTATGTCCCCTCAACCCTAGATTCCTACATGTCATCCTTCATTCTCTCAGCCTTATGTTCCCACTGATCACCTCCACTGGTGCTGTGCAATTATTTCAACGGCCCATATTCCGAAAACCCAAATTGTCTGAAAAAGTTGATCCCATTTGTCTGACAACCTAATTATCCCCAAAACAAACACCAATTGTTTAAATGAGCCATTGCTCAGAAAATACATCAAACGCATGTTGGGACCTCACCACGAGGAGGAAACAAAGAGAGATGCCTCCTCACTGGACCAGACCAAGGGAACCCCAGGCAGTCCCTGTGACAAGGCTATGACGTCACCAAGGTTGTAAACACTGGCACACACCTTCCCATTCCACCAAGCCAACCGAAGCCAGTGAGTACTGTCTGTCTGTCTGTCTGTCTGACTGTCTGTCTGTCTGTCTGACTGTCTGTCTGTCTGTCTGTCTGTCTGACTGTCTGTCTGTCTGACTGTCTGTCTGACTGTCTGCTATCGGACATTGCTAACTTGATAACTCGAATAGTTGTTAAAAGATTTTAACGTGGGCCAGGAATGTTGCTTAGGGAACATGGGGGCTTTGTGATTTACAATGAAAAATGTAAAACAATGCTGACAGGTCTGACAGGAAACAATGGTGCAACATCGGCTACTGTTTGATCAAGGTGTTAACTCTTCGGAATCACACGTGCCACCAGAGTGACTGTCAACAGACTCATTTCACTGGCACAATAAGTGGAAATATGCAGATACATGTATGCAATACAAAGTATCTGGCCCGCGGTAACTTGTATGCTTACACAAGGTAGCGAGCTAGTGTGCAGGAAAAGTGCTGCTTGGCAACAGTCCACTTCACGTCCGGTTGCGGAACTATTTGTGTTTGCGGAGCAAACGCTTAATACTGATAATAAATGGTGCATGAAAGAAATAATTAAGGATCAGTAATGTTGATATTCAGTACAACACTAATCCCTCTCAGGTGATATTGCTTAATCATTTCAAAATAATATGGAGCACTAAATCAACACCTTCAGCAGCACACTTAATCATCTTAATTGCATATGTTTATTGGCGCCACTTAAGTTTATTCAGAGGTGTTCACTTTTCATAATAATGAGGGGGATGATTTGGAGGAAAACAAATCATGCTGTATATTATAGGTTTTATTGCACAGGAATGTTTAATGTTTATTAGTAATACATTACTAATAACGGCAACACATATTTGTATATTCATATATTTATCGACATTTGTATTACAGTTTAGTTTACGATGCTGTCTGGAAAGACAACAAGAATATATCGAACAAATGCTATTGATTTTAAATGATTCTTTTATTCCTTCATTTCAATAATAACAGCATGGTGCCAACACAACATTGTGTTGACAGAAAGATGTGAGCTTTGTTGCTCTGCAGTATTAATGTGAACTTTCTAATGCAGGCTGATTACACAGAGACTGCTTCTGAACAGGCTGTAGTCAGAAAATGAACATCTTCCTGGAGTTTAATAACCTTCTCAGCACTTCATATTCAAAATATATTTCTTGACTGATTAAAATGTTTTTGTAATATCCTGCTGCAAAACGCAGACAAATTTAATATATCTGCACAGTACTGAAACATTAAGTTTTTAATCATACAAATATGTGATATATTGCTATCATCATTTATGAACACATAGCTGACTTTTTAATTTTCGAGAGTGTGATTCTTGCATGAAACAATGAATGCTTTTCATGAAATATATTTTGATATTAAAGTTTCCAATGAATGCAGTCCATGTTATCCATGACTGCATGCACAGCTGTACTTGGTATTGTTGTGGTAATGGACAGAATTATTAATCCCAAAAATCCCAAATGTGCATCTTATGTACACATACAATAGCATCTGTGCCAGGACCCTTGCATTACTGAGCAGCCCATAACCCTTACTTAACATGACTTTGAAAATAAATGATAAAACATTCTTCTCGTTGCTTTTAAAATGACCCATAATAGCGTGTTCTCTAAAGCCACTGGCTCAGGTTTTAGTCACAAAAAGGTTTTTGGTTAACATTAAGTAATACATGTTGTAAGTGCTCAAATAAATCAGCATTAGTTTTTGGTAGGAGATGAGCAGCATCCCAAAGAACCCAGTGTGACGTGTACGTGACCACCCACCACAACCTGGCCATGAAGGGTCACCATAGAGGGTCACAGAAAAGTGCACGAGAAAAAAAAAAGAAAAGCTCTGATAAACCAACCGTACACTACCTGCTTTGCAGCAAAAGGCAGACAGACAATTTGCAACTAGCCAGAAACATAATTTTAAATGAATACTAATATGGCTCAGTTTCTGATGGATGTGTAATTAGGCGATTGTTTGTTAGGATGTTCAACAAATCTTATTTAATGGTGGTACAGATTTTTTACTTCCCGATACTCTATGACAAGGCTAATAGACAAGTGGACGAAAGCCATGAAAGAACATTAAAAACTCACTTTTATCAACAAGGAATTGTATTTTTGACAGGATGACATGTCTGTTATGACAACATTTTGACCTTTAATCATATCTTTCAAATATACATTACTAATGCCCATAGAATGACATTCTTCTCAGGATTGTAAAGAGCTGTTTAAATTACAAAGTAGGCTCCTGATATATCCATTTCCTGGGTTTCTGACCTAAAGGAAGGGTTATGTATTTACTTGGCCATTCAATGTCATTGTTTGTAAGACAATAGCTACCATAATGGGATCCACATGAAGAAATAAAGCAACTGAAACGCCATATTAAAAAGTTTAAGGGAAGGTTATCCAACAAGAAACTGCTATGCATGCGTTAACTCTATCCTGCTCCATGTATATTCCCAGATGATATCCTTCCTCTTTGTTAGAGGTCTCTTCTCATTTTAAATGATCCTGGTTTCATGCCAATTGTGTTGATTTCCTCAATATGTAAATGTGGTTAATGTGAACCCCCCTTTGACTGGTAAAAACTGTTGTGAGTTAATGAAGCTTTTGTAATTGCGATTGCTATAGCAACAGCGGTACCTGGGCCTGGATGATATTACATGCAGTCTGTTTTCATAGTCAGCAGACACAGGCAACCAAAGCCGATTAAAAGCGTCTCATAATGCAGAGGCATCGCCTCTGAGCACAAATAGGTAGGAGCACAATGCATCGTTAGCCTCTGAAAAACCAAACACTAATACCATTAAACCCACAAAATGCAGCATTACAACCGGCACGGTATTTTCACTTTAGCTTCTCATTAGATCCTGTTGTCGAGCGCCGCTTGGCCTAATGAAATCAACAATGAGCCAAATCAAGACATGACAATTTGGTTCCACATAATACAAGAATTGCACAACAGCTCGTAATTGCTGAATTGAATGTGAGACAAGAACATGAAACATGAATAAATGATGGTCTGATAAACCCCCAGGGAAATCACAATGACTGGATTGGAGCTCCACATGTCCACTCAGGTCACAATATACATAGTATTCACCATTCATAGAAAATCTTTATTACCTGTATCGGTCACAAAGCCCCTCTAATTTCATATTACATATGTTGTGCCCTTCTCTATATTTTAATTGTATCTTTTGTTAAACTTCTTGTAATTGTATTTGGATAATGTACATGTGAAAGCAGTTGTCTTAGGTAAGACAACAATGCATCACAATAGTGGTGTGCTAGTAAACATGGTAGCAAATGAGTTGGCTAGTGCTGATGCTTCATGGGTTTGTGGACTCTCAGTTCTTCTCCACTGATGGTTGATCAGATTGCTGCTCATGGTTCTTTTCCTGTCAGACTTTGCTGTTCTTAGTCATGATCAGCCATAAGTAAAAGAGAAATGATGTCCAAAAGTATCAATCTAAATTATAATTTCTAATAAACCAGAAGTTATCTTCCTGTGTCTCTAGATTTGATTAGTTTTGAATTCAAATCCTTCTCTTTTCTCCTCCTGAGATCAGATATGATATTGGGTCACCAGCTAACCTCCCAAATCATATGAAGCCACATGAGTGAGTTATGAGGCATGAGGTCCACGGTAGCTAGCTAACAATGTGACCTCTTTTCTTAGTTTTTAAGAGTACACAAGCTGCAGCATTCTGGATCAACTGATTTAAGAGACTTATTAGAACAGCCTGAAGAATTATACATATTATGAACCAGGTTGTTTATGTTAATAAAGTAATACTTTGAACCAGGTTATTTATGTTCTTAATAAAGTAATACTATGGACCAGGTTGTTTATGTTAATAAAGTAATACTTTGAACCAGGTTATTTATGTTCTTAATAAAGTAATACTATGGACCAGGTTGTTTATGTTAATAAAGTAATACTTTGAACCAGGTTATTTATGTTCTTAATAAAGTAATACTATGAACCAGGTTATTTATGTTCTTAATAAAGTAATACTTTGAACCAGGTTATTTATGTTCTTAATAAAGTAATACTATGAACCAGGTTGTTTATGTTGTTAATAAAGTAATACTATGAACCAGGTTGTTTATGTTGTTAATAAAGTAATACTATGAACCAGGTTGTTTATGTTCTTAATAAAGTAATACTTTGAACCACACTAAGAACATGGATGAAGTATCTAAGATGATCTTTTAACATTTGAATCTTGTTTTCAAATTGCATAGCTTATATGTTTGACAAGAAAATGTCTAATTACTATTTGTGGCAGTTAAAATATTTATGACTGTAACGTCATCATAAATATGACATAACATACAACCTTATTTGT
The DNA here is from genome assembly GCF_009769545.1 of Cyclopterus lumpus. Lineage (NCBI taxonomy): Eukaryota > Metazoa > Chordata > Actinopteri > Perciformes > Cyclopteridae > Cyclopterus > Cyclopterus lumpus. The sequence goes on along the minus strand of NC_046976.1, from coordinate 1,501,712 downwards.
TGAGTCAAACCAAAATATAACTGTTACAGTTGTGTTTTAATAAACTTGTGTTTTTTTGCCTGAATAATAACTAAAATGAAAAAAGGTATAACTTAGTTCATCCACTATACAAAACTAATACATATCAGTAGAATTTGGAATCTGCAAATAAAAAGTGTTTGACCCACTCTTTAGTTTCCTTTTTTTAATCTGCCTCATCTGACAAAATAAATGTTTTCTTCTGCCTCCTCATTTTGTTCATATTCCTCAGCATCAACAACTAAAATTCAAAGAAACATGTATTTGATATTGGTTCTGCCACTGGAACATTCAAACCCTCCTCCCCCTCAATTAACAGGACATATTATTTCATGTCCATATTTCCCGGCACAGGTTGTGTCCCACTCAGCTTTATGATGAATGCCTGTAATAACTGCAGATCTGATATGCAGCCTGGCGTCCTCGTGATAAGGGGTCTTCCCATGGGAGCACCTATCAGTGAAATCAGAACAATGAGTTTGGGATCCTGCCCACATTAAGTCATCTTTGCCAATCCCATCCTGACCTAAACCCAAACAGAATTTCTGTTATAATCAAAAGCGGAATGGAAAAAGGACCTTGCATGCCTCTGGGATATTTTTCCATTAACCATTTTGACACATGACTGACTGTGGGGGATTATTGGTTTTTGAAGAACTATTAACAGCTGTACATTTGCATTTTAATACAGTTCTCCTCAACTTACTAATGCAATTTGCTTCTCAGCTTTGTTGTCACCCCATTCCTTCAGCATTTCAGACTAACTGCAAAAAGCCCTCCAGCTTTAATCATTTTAATTGCCATAAAATCATTTTCTTATTAATCACTTCTGAATCTTCGTAATTAAGACACCGGCCATTACAACTCTAGATTGTTGCTCGTCACTTCCTGCATGTTTCTAGATGATCCACATTAATTCTTAGTGGTCATGAAAAGTGTATCTTGGGTCAGACAAGATGTTTACTTCAGTTTGTTTTTCCAGATTTTTTGTTTTTCCAGATTTTTAGTTTTAGTTTTTAAAGAAACTGCTGAAGAGCTTTTCAGGAACATAAACACCCAACAATTGACTTTCATTCTCTTTAACAATGGCATTCAAATTCACAAGTGCTAAACTAAACAGAATATAACCAATATAATGAAAGAAAAATGTATATATTAATTAAAATGTCCAATTTCTCTTTTTGCGTGTTGGATTGTTGTGTTAAAAGGTTCTTTGAGGTTGTTTGATAGAGGTCCATGAAGGTCTCTTTAGCTCCACTGTATTTCAGATGTTGGAATACATTCAGCTCTTGGCCCTAAGCTCTCTACACATCTGTTTCCCCTGCATCTGTCATATTTGTTCTCAGCAGGAGCTTGTCCGCTTTCTTTCTTTAGCAGAACACATTAGTCACTGAACAAGAACATGACGCCGGACAATTTGCATGACATTTTCAAAGGGCAAAAGTAAACTGAAGGTGTCCTTTTTATTTCTACTTTCTGGCATTTTATGAATTGTAAGAACATTTAGTACCAACAACTCATTTGATGAAACTAGTCTGTAAGCGGCAGTTAACTTTCAATGGTGACCTATAAAAAAAATCAATGTTTTTTTTAAGCTTGGGCCCAGTTCCAATTTCCACCCTGAGCACATGTGATCGATGTAGAGGGACAACTTTCGCCCATCACACCTCTGCCCAATGCATATTTGCTCTGTCTCCATTTATTTCAAATGAAATCCAGACGATGGATAAGTATTCTTCACCTGTTGACGTAAAATATCTGGTTTGGGCTGAAGGTTCAGGGTTCTCCATTTGTCAACTTTGAACATGAATTTGCACAAAGCGTGAATGAATGTGCAAGGTCAGCTAATACAAACATTCATGCAAGGTGTTTCGAAATAAGGTATGTCTGGTATTTTGCATTGAATGGAAGGCTAATATTTGCCAACAATGTAATTTTTGCAGCCACTGTAAAGGGAGGTGTGAGGGGATTCAGTTGGTTGCAATCTGCAATCTTTCAGCTAGTTTCCTGTCTTTAATAACTATTGTGTAGCACTTCTCTCGCAAATCTCAGCACCACATTTTGGGGATATTGACTGGAGTATAATGGGTTTGAACATCAAGTTGTACAGTGAAAGACAAGGGGATTATTGCTGAAAACCTTTAAGTGCCTATTATGTTTTGACATAATCATTATACATACCATATAATACATACCATATAAGCCATATAATAGGGGCACATCAGTGTGAATCACCTGAATGAATGCATCTTGACAAACTTTATCAAACTTATAACCCCTCCCACTCCCATTCCCAAATTCCATTAGACCTACATCAGTGAGTCTGAAATGACACAGAGATAAAGGTTTCCCTCATATTTAATGTTACGCATTTCCCAAAGGACTCAAGAGGGCTTTCAAGACAGCAATACGGGCCTCTCAATGGGTGTTTGTTATCCTCATTAAAAGTTCAATAACACTATGGAAAACAATTTCATTAATACTGATGGTTTGAAAGAACACTGCCTCAGGGCTTTGGAAAATGTTTTATTATTATTAATTTTTAATCTGGGAGAATTAATTACCTGCTGAAGGACACACCCCTCTTTGGCACATCTCTACCCAGCCTTATCTTTTTTGACCTCCTCTCTCCGCCTCTTTCTTCTTTATTTTAGCACACTTCCTGTCATAACTATGGAAAACTGATCCTCTTTATAAACTTTCTGGCTGATGAACTTAGTGCCAGCAGAATAGCAGGCTCTATTGGTGGGGGGGTTAATGGAGTCAGATGCAGGGCAGGTCACTTTCTCCACACATCACTCTGACCTCAGGGGTCAGGCTTAAGTGTTCAGTAATAGGGGGATTATACACAAGTGCTATGGAGATACTTAAGAAAGAGGGACACTTTTTTCTTACTTGTAGTGAAATACCATTAAATTAAAACAGAGTTTATTATCTGCTAAGCCCATAAAAAGATAAATGATGCTGCACTCACTCTGCCGGCAAACATAACAGCAGCAGAAGTGAAATTTAAATACAACACTAGCACTGGCTACAATTTAAATCATTGACATGGATCAGTTTTAGTATGAGTGGATCATTGTCAAATTAATGGTTATACCTTGCACACTTTCTATAAATTATTAAGACTATTGTTACCCTTTATCTCAAGCTGGTAATACTAAATGATGCTAGTGACACCACATTTCCCTTCAAAATCTCAAATCAAAGTCTTATAAGACATTATAATGTCATATAAGAACAATCCAGTACACTGTATCTGTCAATCCAGCAGAGATCTCAAATCGATCCTCGCAGGAAACTAAGCTGCATCCAAACATTTAGTTGCATTTGTTTGCATGATCAACCAGTGTGGTCAAGTAAAGAAAATATCTGTAATGTTCAAATCCAACTTCTTCTTTTGGGTTGTCCGTTCGTCCAGCTGTCTGGACATACATCATTCCGTCTGGTCTATTTTGAGGACACCTGGAAGAACCTTTCTTCCAATTTAGCTTAAGGGACTCAAGGAGGAACTGATATGGTGGTCAAAGGTCAATGTCACTATGACCTCACAAACACATTGTTGGCCATACTCAAGAATGCATATGCTAATTATGACAATTTCACTCAAATATCTGATAGAATACAATTATGAACTGATGACATATATGGACAGATATGTATGTAAACTGCAACATTGGTTGGTAGAGGAATATTACTATTGTCTGGCTCCATCTGAAAACAGAATTGCCTCTGAAAATTCTGAATTTCACTGTAATCTTTCCTAAAATACTCAAAGCATCTTACGCATGGGAGAAAATACTTCAGATGGGGAAAGCAGATAAGAAAATGATCATTGTTTACATATTAGATTTAGCAGGAGCATCACTATTTTCTTCTTTATGATATAACAACTATTCACTGGAGTTCGCCTTTTTTGCAGAAAGACTATGCCTTGACTATGCCTGTTGCAAAAATCTACTTGTAATATGTGCATCACTGTGTCTATTGGGAGAAGTATTGTTCCATTAAGATATTAAGATTTAAGTAAGGGTACACTATCTCAAATACTTACTTTTTTCTCTCTTCAGAATCAGAATCAGAACCATTTATTGCCATTTAAGTATGTTGGACATACAAGGAATTTGTCTTGGCAGGTGGTGCATAACATTGGACAATAAGACAAATAAGATAAATAAAGACAGTGCAAGAAATATGAAATATTTAGACAAGAATGGTAATACAATATTTTCCTGGTACATTATTTTGAGTTTCACCAGATATTTTGTGTATAGTCCCTTACCACATTTGATCAAAGAGTGTCTTTACATGTGGTTAAATGAAATGAAAGGTGGAGTGTTTGACTCATAGACCTCAAACTGTTACTCCAAGAAAAGCAAAGATTTGTCAACAGATACAAAGCAGAGAAATCTACTTCCTTCCGCCGCTGAGAAAGCGCTTGTTGTCTTATGCTCCTTTTGTTTCATTTTGATGGGATTATCAATTACAGACAATAACAGGGGAACTGATGGGTGGGAAGCCTGTGTGAAAAGGGTAAAAGAGCTATTTGGATTTCTAGAGCCACACTTCAGGCTTTCAATAACAGGATTAATGTAGCCTCCGGTGCTGCTGTTCCGGTTGGAAAAGGATCAATCAAAAAAAAGCAAAAGCGTATTAAAAGGATTATAGATTAGCAATTAGATGTCTTCTGACTGGGGGTTAGAAAGTGCGCTCACACAGTATTTTGAGTCATAAGGTGAGTTGCCTGACGGCTGGCTCTGTGGTCCACTTCATCACTCACACTGTATCTTCTCTGCTTTGACACCCAGAGGTTCATCTCAGTCCATTGACTGGATGCTGCTCAGAGTTCACAAGATATTATTTCTTTTATTTGTGTCCTATGTGTAGAACTATACCTTTACATTGCTGTGCTTTTCTCTTATCTGGCAACTTTTTGTCATAAACGGTCCTAGTTCTCATATTTGTGACAGGGTGGCTCTTTATCCTGACAGCAACCCTATCACAAATATGAGAACTAGGACCATTTGAAAATGAAAAGGTGTTCTCAGATCCCCCTGTAAATCATCATAATATAATTGTGTTTGCCAAAATCCAAAGTATTTTGTAATAACATGAATGTGTCATGTGTAGCCACCGAGAGACAGGACCCAAACGGCGACAACGTAGAAAAGAAACTTTATTCGTCACTCGTGGAATTATTTATTATATAATTATATAATCACAAAAAATGACAGGTCTACCACAAGCAATCACCAGGGAGACAAACAGGGTTTAAATACACAGGGAAGGTGCAGGTGATTGGACAGAGGAGGAAACAATCAGGGACATGGCAGACAATCACAGGGACAGGAAGTGCAGAGAAACAGAGGACACGAGAGACGGGGACTTCAAAATAAAACAGGAAACAAGACACAAAAACTCCAGATCCTGACAGAACCCCCACCTCAAGGGATGGATTCCAGACTTCCCAACATAACACGGTCCCCTAGGGTGGATGGAGGGGAGCCGGAGGCGGGAGCTAGGGCATGGCAGAAGCAGTCCGGAGGGGCGGGCCGGAGGACGGCCACCAGGCGGACGGACAGGAAGTGCAGGGAAACAGAGGACACAAGAGACGAGGACTTCAAAATAAAACAGGAAAGTAGACTCAAAAACTCCAGATCCTGACAGAATGTTTCTTCCTTTATTTGTTTGTTAAATCATATTTAAAGCCCCTTCTTTCTCTGACTGGAGTTTTCAGTTGCTGTTGGTATACGGTCATTTTAAGTATGAGAACAACCCATAAACTGGAGCTTTCCATAATCTGAATTTGTCAGAACCCGTAAATCCTAGATTAGGTTAGGACACCAACAGTGGTCACCTGGGTGAAGGTCCTTGGTGCCACCTTGGTTTAGTCAACGAAACTACTACTAAAAGATAATTGTTTAGGTTAAAATAAGTAAGTTCTGTTACGTAACATACGTTACTTACATGTGAGTTAAGTACATTACTTTAAGTACTGATGTAATTTAAAATAATTCAACGTTGACTTTTGGTTTCACACAAGAAATCAACAATGGTTTATGGGTGAAGGTCCTTGGTGTCACTTAGGTTTGGGTTAAAGTATGTATGTTTGTTACCTAACTTGAATTATGTAGCCTACGTGACATTACCTATATACATCACGTAATGTACTTATGTAATTTATAAGTAAATATTGACTTTTGGTTTCACAGAGCAGAATGTCTAATGTTGCCGAGGATGGGGTTGCATTTGGAGTTACTTGTCTAAATGAGACATTAAAGGGTGACTTGTGTGTTGTTATCAGAACGGCCTCTGTGGGAATCAGACCGGGCTGGTACCAACCAAATACAGCTTCTTTAATCCCCAAAACATGGCAAAATGCTCCTAAAAAACATTGAGAATTGTACTTTTTACCTCGTGCCATCATCAGGTCAAAATGTTATAAATGTCATTTCTAATAGCTTTACTTATAATCATTGCTAATGCTTTTTGCATTGTGTGTTTCACTCCATGGCATCAAAGCCTATTTGAATGAATAGACAATATATTCAGTGGATGCATCTCTTGTTATATTATTGAATAAAACGGAACTTGTTTTTGTCGACCATAAAAAGACGAGGGCTAACGCTCATTTAGCAGCTGTTGATGCTCATTCATGGTTGTAAAGCCAGTCAGAGAAGGAAACCATGCATTTCCTGCTTCAATTGTTTTTTCCCACTGTTCTTCATCTACAGATCCATGTGCTCCTCATATAGAAAACAATAAGAAAGATCCTTCAAGAAGTGATGTGTGACAGGCTTCACATGGCATCAGCCGTGTCTGCCATCACTGTGAGCCATGTGTATCATTTGTTATGTCCACGGTGACTTTGCAGGGTCAACACAGGCAGATAGGGATCCTGGAGATCGTGGATATTTCTACAGCTTCACTTACATCAAATACAATTCATAAGACCACACATCATCTATCATATTATTAAATAACACTTTGCAAAAAAAAAAAAGTCACCAAGGTTAGGACAACTTTGATCCTGTGTGGATGCAATTCAACCATAGCAAGGGAAGTTGTTCTTTGGTTGGACATCTTTATGTGAATTTTGATTGGAAAACATTTCACATGTCGACGAGTAAACGTATCTCTTCAACAATATACACTAATTGGTTGACTGATTACCCATTTTAAATTGCTTTTTTTTACAGCTATTTATCTGTCAAGTGTCTTAGTAGCTTTTTTATTCTTTCTAAGTATTTTGCATAACCTCATCTCATTCAACCACAAACCACTCATCATCTACCCCATGTAGATCCAGGGGACTGGCCCTCTGTCCTCACAGATGTTGACAGGATGGAAATGATATCCAGAGGGCCATTTCAAACCATTATTCTCATTTATGGTTTCTCATTATCCTCCTCTGTTGCTCTCCTGAAGGTTTCTTCCCTTTTTTTTCCTGTCAAAGGTTATTTTTGGGGAGTTTTTCCTGATCCGATGTGAGGTCAAAGGTCAGGGATGTCGTATGTGTACAGATTGTAAAGCCCTCTGAGGCAAATTTGTAATTTGTGATATTGGGCTATACAAAATAAACTGAAACTGAAACTGAATATTTGTTCAATTTCATTTTCTTAAAAGAAATTGTATCATTGTTTAATGTTTTCATATTGTGCTTTATTTGTTAAGTAGTGCAGTGCTCATTTGGAATGTGTTCAGTTGAGTGTTTCTAGAGATGCCCAAAGGACACACACACACACACACACACACACACACACATAAAGATACAGACAGATATTACTTGTCTTATAGTAAAATAAAACAAACCCAGAGAGATACTTTCCTCCAGCATAGCTGACATGCAACACGACTCCTTTGAGAAGAGGTCATATCAGTACCAGTACCATAAGGGGTAGTGTAAAGTCACGAAATGTAATATATTGGTTTCCTGGACATGGACACAAATTGTTTTTTTCTTTGATACTCAGAGCAAAAATGTTGCCTATATGGAAACTCAATTAGGATCCTTTTTCCTGGTGGACACACCAATTAAATGCATCCACCAGACTGAGCAATAGCCAGAGCAAGTGATGTATTCAATATTTAAAAACCCACTCATGTTGGGCAGGAGGGGAGGTTTATGGGGACAACAAACAGGACTTTCAACCAACAGACTGGTGTCGACACCGCGTTGTGGTTTTATGGTTACATAATCCTAACTACAATGCTATTTTAAGCCCTACCATGAAGTTTTTCTAAAAGCTAGATAAGTGGTTTTGTTGCATAAACCTAACTTTATTTTTAAAGGTAATGTTGTTCCAATTGATTGCATTTCATGACTAATTCACAAACTGAAGACTCGTCTTTTTATTTAAACTGATCCTAATTTTTGGTGAATATGATTGGCATATTCTTTTTGATCATGAACAGGAGGAACTGTGACTAGTGATCCAGCTCACCTAGGCTTGTCTGGCCGTCCTTGTTTTGCTTCATGGTGACATGCTTTTACAAACTGAGGCGGCAGGTGCATCCTAAGTGTTTTTGAAGGTCTTTAGCATTACTACATTTTCTTTATTTCACAAATACTGTATTATTTAAAAAATAACTGCCACAAGGTTTTAAGAACGGGATCTCTAAAAAAGGGCTCTCCATCTCAAAGTGCCGAGTCCCAGTATGTCTCGGGTTGTACAGCCCTGTTCTAATTCAACTAGAGTAATTCTGCTTTGTCATGTGCTGTGTAAAAGAGTATGTGTGTGCATTTCATTTCCTTTTCTATCTCCCTAAACTCTCTGCCAGGTAGTTCTGCTCTGACCAGATGGCAGACCAGTGCTTAGCCAGCTCCAATGAAACCCCTAGGCAGTCCAACATTAAACACCACGCTGTCGTCCTTCAGCGCTCTGCTTCTTCACTTATAAATCAAAGTACAGCTTTATAGTATAGTATTTTGTCCTTTAACACTGTATAATATCTCAATACAAACCAATCAACCCTGGCGTATCTGTTCATTGGCACATTTGATCAAATATTTCATCAGCTAACACCTTTTCACTTCACTTCTAACCTTGAGTAATAAAGCTCACACCAAGCTGAAAAATACAAATGAATGTTATCTGGTTGGGTGTTTCCATGAACATGCCGTTTTACAGGACTTGTGTTATAAGCCACTTGATTACTGTACAGATGATTACGAGGAATTCTCACAGCAGAAAGGCGAATGACCAGCAACATATTCAAATGAGGAGTGTACCACCTCTTAAAATGTTGTTTTTTTGATTTATTTATATAAACCAACATTTTAGGAGGTGTATATACTGTATATATTATCAGCTTGTTGCCCAGCACATGGCAGCAAGACTTGAGGAACATTAGCATCATCTTGTTGCAGATGCTGAAGCCTCTGAGACCTCACAGAAATTAGAGATGGCTCTGGTCCGTTTTTTCGAGGGGGCCCGTGGGCTTCCAGCCCTCTCCAGTCTGCCGTACAGGTGCATGTGACTCACCTCGACATTCCCTCCTTGGATGGATACAAGGGTTGGAGTATACTTGGTCTTATGGAAATCCTCATTCAGCTCCTTCATCTTGCTAATGTTCAGCTGCAGATGGTTTAATCTGCACCACCCAACAAAGTCATCCACCAGGACCCGGTATTCAGCCTCCTGCTGGCCACTAACACACCCCAGAATGCCTCTATAGGTTTGTTCTCCCAGCATGCATTTCTCACTAAAAGGAGAATTGAGTCAGGAACTGGACTGTGTCCAATCTCTATTGATTTCTGGCCTCCGCTGCCCTGTGTCCTAGTATTGGTGTAAATGCAGTGTGGGAATGTCTAGAAACAAATGGACTCCTTCATTGGTTGTGACAGCTGTGCAGGATTTGACGGACAGGAACAAATTTTTCCATCATACGCAAATAAAAACAGAAAACAGAAAGCAAATGAGTGGCTTATTAGAGGCAGGTGTTGAGCAAACCCTATAAATGTAAATATCAGTTAGCCTGGTTCATTTCCATCATGATAGAAACATATCTGGTATATTCTAAATATGGAATTTCATTCTGAAATGTTTTACCTTTAGGCTTTTTCAGCACTTGACATAATGCATTTAGTTACATTGCTAAATGAAACACGCAAACACACAGTAATGCACTAATTTCTATAATAATAACTTTTCTGTCCTTCAGTAATACGAAGATGTCCATACATGTGTTTGTCTACTATTAACTAGACCAATGGTTCCCAAAGAAGGACCACTAAATTAGATCATGGACCCCCATTTAAAACATCTGAAACATTGTTGACACACTTTCATTTCTAAATAGGCATTTTAGTTGCTTTGAAGAGCATGAATTTAATTAGTGCAGGTATTTTGCTGGCGGTAACATTATTGTCGTTATGAAGTAATATCAAATCATACAATAGGGAAATGCAGTCTTACATTGTGGCTTACTCACATTCACACCCATGAAATACACTCTGGTTTGTTTGCTTCCAGTTGGTCATCTGCTCTTGTGGACTCAATGGAAGTGAATAAGTGTTCTGTTGAATAGTGAACTGCAAATGCATATGTTTGACTCATTCTGCAGAGCCCTGTAGCTAGAAGGAGCACTGTTCGCTTGTTCAGTCAAAGTGTATTAGTATTGAACATTGCACTCCCTTGGTTATAGAGCAATACACCCACCAAGTGTGAAGTAGATTGGTAAACGGTTCTCGAGATATGCGGAAGAAACGCCGATAGACAGATTCCTTGCTTTATGGTTAGATGGACCAAGAATATATAATAAGTAATTTAACGCACTAGGTGCTTGATATTGGTCTTAGATCCTCTGAACAGTTGAATTCGCTGTTCAGGACCCCGAGGGGCTATTGCTGTCAATAAAAATGACTTTTTTTAAACCCTTGTGTTGTGTTCATATTTTGTTATTCAGCCAGTGTTTGTGGGTCTGCTCGACTTCAACACAATAAAACAATGTTATGTTAAAATAGTTAACAGGTGTTTACTTCATCCCTAATACAAGCAATATAATCAGCTTATAAGGTTAATATGTTACCTTTGTTAGATCACATCTATGAATTAAGATGCTTCTTGTTTTTTTTAATAAAATGTAATAAAATAGATGGGGCATCAATGGTGACTTTAGGCCCAGGGTTGTAAAACAGAGGGAGGCGGTGCACCCACTTGTCCCACTTCGTCCTGATGGCAGCTCGCTTGCCTCTCTGTCGTTCAGCTGGTCTGCCGTCTCGGTTATCAAAGCGCATCATCCTGGAAATTATGTGGATGTTTTCCAGAGACATTGTGGCACGGAGAACTTCTCTGCCCGTTTCTGCATCCCACAGGGATTCTGTGGATTCCCCTTTGGACCTGAAAACTCCAGCAAGGATAAGAACCCCAAGGTAGGCGTGTAAATGGGTTTGGTCCATCTCTTTCCACCTCTCCAAAAACACGCCTTCCTGCTAAATTAGTGCAATCCAGGATAATTTGCTGGATGGAATCTGGGATGAAAAGCTCAAACTTGATGTCCTGCACATGAGTAACTGCCATCCGTGTTGGCCCTGGTTGCATCCTAATCACATTGGCAGCCAGCCGGGGTGGCTCATTGCATTCAATTTCAAAATGTTTTGACATACAAGAGAGAAGACTGTATACATGTATGTATTGTTTGTAATAGTGTTTATTTTCATTTAATGTATTACCATTTACAGCTGTTTTAAAAGACGCATACACAAAGTTGAAAAGCTTGACATTAGGTTTGCTAATGCTGGCTCATGGACCAATGTAACCATTGTTTGATTTCTGTCATTAATAACAGCGTTTTATTATTGTTGTCGTTTGGAATCTCTATCTACACAGCTCCATTTCAATGAGGCTACATGATTAAACAGAGAATAAATGATAATTATATGTAAGTATCATCCTGACTGTCATAGAAATACCCAGCCTCTGTGCACAGCAGCCTGTTTGTGTTCAGAAACCCATCTTTCAATGGGCCTCGTGTTTTTGCCTGAGCACATTATTCATCATTTGAAAAGCCAATCATGCTTGAACAACCAAAACAAAACTATTAGGCTGTTCAGCAGCTTGGACTGTGCTGATGGTTCTGTTCTAGTTTTACACTCAGATACTGTACACATACAACACTTAATGGGCAATAGAGAGTAGGTTTGAATACATGTGATTATATATTAGTTATCGCTTCATCTGTATCAGCCATTGGTGATATAGTAACGGGCTTTACCTGGCCAGAAACCTTTCCCAGGGTCCATATTCACCAAGGAGCCTCTGAGAAACCTGTTTTATTGTCTCTGGGTGTCACGGCGCGAAGACCAGGGACACAAACACGATGCACAAAACAGGTTGCAAGTAACAATTCTTTACTTAGTCTTCTGCAGGAACAGAGAAACATACTAAACGCTGGAGAACTCGGTTGGAAAACACAAGACAATCCGGCCGAGTTCAAGAGCAAGTGAGGGGCCCTAAAAGTGAGGGACTAAGGAGGGAATGGGCTGCAGGTGAGACGGGCGTGAGAACCAGGGGAAGGGAATGAAGGATGATCAGGTGTGAAGCAGGATCTGGAATGACATCAGTTGGTGAACAAATGAAAACAACTATTAGAAGAAAGAAGGTTTGGAGCTGAACTGTTACAGTGGGGTCCTTTATATAATAACAACAATTATATTAACAATCCAAGGGGCAAGACCCTTTTGTGGACATGCATTGACGGTGAGGAGTCCATCTCAATACTGGACCACTTTCACAATATGTTATCCCCATCAGTTATTTAGACACAAAAACATGGTAGAGCAGTTGAAAAATATACCATAAAGGTTAATGTAATAGATTACATATGAACTCGTCCTGCTCTTGTCTTCAACAAACTCAGTTTCTCCCTGACTCATCTCCTCCTGCTGAGCCTGAAGGTCTGTCTGACACATCGTTTCATTTCCACAGGGTTTTTTTCATGCGATTAATTTGCACATCAATATATTTTCTATGATCAGTTGTTTTTGTCGGTCAGCTCCTTCCACCCAGAATGTCAATATTTTGCAGTTAAAAAGCAAATTAATATTGTTTCAGGACTAGGTCTGTTTTCTTGAGCTTTCGCATTGTGATTAAAGGCATCGTCCAATCACATTGTGCGGAACTGGCATATTAAATATGTACACTATAGTACAACTCCGAAACCAAGAAGGCAGAACATAGTTTCAACGCGTCAGAGACCAGATCCAGTCATTTCATTCTTTCTTTTCACAATAAAAGCCCTGAACATGTACACTGTTTAACTGTTTACCAGATGGAACTGAAATTCATTCAGAGCATTTCACTAAAATGAAAGTCAATAAAATAGCTTCCAGTAGTTTAAGCTGTACAACAATTGAACTCAGACGGACTGCCAGACGCTGCTTTGGATCTTTAGGATCCCGTTAGTTGGTCTTCTGCAAGCACAATTCTATTCTAACCTTCTTTTGAAAAGGAATTGCAACTGTCACATTGTTGTTGGTATAAATAGTTATGATGTAAAATATTTGTAGGTGAGGATTTTGCATTTTGGTGTCATTTATTTGCCACGCCCCTGCTGTCTAAAGGGTTTCAAAGTTAAAACCACGAGTAAACCCCTGGATGAGCAGTCTATATAGCTGCTGCAATATGTGTGGGGCAGGAGGTTGGAATCAACTGAAGAAAGCCAATTTCAAATAGGATCTCCATCAGATATAATGTTTTGGTGCAAAGGGTTTCTGTGACTCTCCAGGAGAGCAGATAGATATGTATCGAGAGGAGAATTGATATCCACTCTGCTGTCTCCTCTGTGACAGGCTCATCTCACACCAGACACCAGTTCCTCCACTTCATATGGATCTGTCAGAGGGCACATGCAAACTAAAGACACAGCACACACCAAACATTTGATTAGAATGACGTTGTACAAATCCAATCGGGTCAGTCTATTCAGTTTATTAGTTTTGCTTAGTGTTTTGTATTTGCATTATTCATCTTATTACTAATACACGTTGTCCTGCTGTAAAGCACTGAAGAGAGTATCTGAACATCCCCTGACATGAAGAGAACTCTGTTGTGAGGTTTGTGGACGACACCACTATCATCGGCCAAAGTTCCATAAAGAGAGGAAAGTATCAATCATCTCATTGTTGACTTTGGACAAAAAGAGTTTTACTCTTTAATATGACATTTTTTCATTTAGCCCGGCGCTGTTTGTTGCGTGTAGAGGGTGAGGGTAGGCGCAGTGGTGTCCAGATTACTGATGCGGAGCGGAAGATGATGATAGACCGACTGCCTGCTCATTTCTCATTGTTTTAAATGATGGTCAACAAAAGACAGAGAGAAAGAACTGCAAGCTACAAACAGCTGTTTCTAAGCTCCTCCCCAAGCTGATTTGACAGAGAATCAATCCCTTATATATTCAAAATATGTTTAGTGTTCTTCTACTGCTACGTTCTGTTAGTGATGTGATTAATACATGTTTCCTTCGATTATGAAACAAAAGCCCTTTATAGCTTTTCTGAGGCTATCGGCAAGATGCTGCTCAATGCTCTTGCAATTTTGGATAGTGATTTATTCACGTACACTAGGGAGATTGATTGAAAACACATTCATTATTTTCACATTTTCATTAACCATTATTTATTGGGTGATATTTATAGTAAAATAGAAGATTGATTGGGAGAATTGTTCAGCCCCCACATATCGTCCGAATGGAATGATCCTTTGTTTCATTACCATATTTTCCAGCCACTGCGACAATTTGGCCGACGAATCAGGCTCTGAATCAGATTGAATCGTTGAATAGTTGACTATTCAGGTTCACCCGTAACTATTTTAATATACAATTTTAATTATATGCAAGTTTTCATTACTACAGTGCATTTATTGTTATCACCTTGGTTTAGTGTTAGTGTCCCATAGTCCTAGCGTGGAACTTACTAGGGGCATAAATTATAAAGAAATTGGAATGCTGCAAATATGTGAAATGATTCAGTGGGAAATTTCTAAGGTGATTACACTCAACGAGTTCAAAGCACTTATCTCAGGACCATTAAAACAGCCATTACAGCTCCGCAGATGACACCTTAAGGTGTTGGGAAAAAAAGACTGGAGAATGGGGGTAGGGCGTGTGGATGTGTGGTGGGAGGTGGATGGTGGATCAGAGCATACACTGAACAGCATGTTTAAAGATGTAATACATTACTTTTCTTGTTAGCTCTCTCAAATAGCCATAAGTGAATTTGTACAGACGTTTGTTCAATGATGTCAGTAAAATCCCTGGCGACAGTAGTGTCAGACGTTAGTGATGTCAAACAAAATCATTGTGTGTTCCTCTGATGTTCTATTTTGTCAGAACGTAATGTTTTGTATGATGGATGACTAATGCTTGGAACTTAATCTGACTATCTGCAGCCATGCTAGCAGCTCTGTAGCACAGTGCTATTTGGAGCAACATGCTATTGTCAGCATGCTAACACACTGACAATGACAATTTAAACACGCTGATGCTGATGAGGAAGGTATGTTTACAATGTTCTCTCTAGCTTAGTGTGTTAGCATGCTAACATTTGCTAAATATCACTGCATCTATTACATTTTCAAATCATGTCTTGAGGTAATTAAGTCATGACCAAAATAGTGGAGAGACAAAATATTCCAATATAGAATGATCATGTGGCTTTCTAAAAATATGTAATTATAATTAATTATTCAGTCCTAGGGGTCCTTGAAAATAAAAGAAGTTTGTTTACGACTTCCTTTTTACATATTTGATTGTCTTTTAGTGATATTGTTCATATATACATTTATGAATTAGGGGGTCAGCTGTAGCTCATGGGTAGAGTGGTCGTCCTGCAACCACAAGGTAGCCTGTCGATCCCCACTCTCCCCATAGTTCATGTTGAAGTGTCCTTGAGCAAGATGCTGAACCCCCAGTTTCTCACCAGGCCCTTCACTGTAGCAAACTGCTCCTTAATAACTAATAATGGGTTTTCCCCACTGTGGGATCAATAACGTATGTAGATTATTATTATTATTACTCTAGTCTTCTCTTGAATTCATTGAGATCCTTTTGCTAACTTTGCTGCTTATGTATTTGTTTATGATAATTCCATAAAATGATGGTTATAATGTACATTTTAGAGAAATTAAATGGGAAGAAAAGAGAATTAGGAACAACAGTTTATCTAAAAAAAACATAATTCATGGATTCAGTTATTGAGTCTCGAGAGTTAGAAATGAGAGGTTTCTGACTCTGTTAGGATTTTGTCTTTTGTCCATAATTAGGTCTCCTCATTCAGCCAAGGTCCAATAATGTGGTCTTGACAAGTTCCTAGTCTGCATAATCACTCCTGTCACAGCAGACGAAGGGGAGACCATGAAGAATTTCCTCCAGTCATCATTGTCATTGTGTGGAGCCTTGTACTTAGCCCTGTCACCTGCAATTAATGTCAATGGGAAAATGTAACCCAGCTGACACAAAGTTTAACACTTTGACAGGCTGTCAGCCGCTGGGCTTTTTCCATCACTTTACCTCCTTCTGTGGTTCACAAAGGGGATTCTGAGTGAAGGGCACAATGAGATATGTTCCTTCCATGAAATGAAATATGATATGTGTTGGGGAGGAATGAACAAAAAGACGAGAGCTAAATTAGGTGGTGACGGTTTAACTAACAGCTGAAATGCTTTGGTTTGCTGGCAAAGTAGAGTTGGTTTATTTTTAATCTACCATCTAAGAAACTATTTGGTCAGAGTAACCACAAATGTTGGGGAACTCTCTCACAGTGAAACGTGTCAACACAACATGTGCAGGGTATAATTTCAAGACAGATTCATCACCTAGGTCTTGGATTTTATTAGATCGCTCAAAAGTATGGGGTCAGATCAGTCTCAATAATTGCAAATGCACACAGCGTGTCTTATCTCCGTGGCTTTACTCCGTGGAAACAGTTATAACTTCCGTCATCCACTATTTCTGCTTTATACTTGTTGTGGACATCCCATAAACGTCAGAACATCTAACGCCCTCGTGTTTGGGTTCATAACATTAATGTCATATGTATATATTTATACATAACATCACAGCTCGGTGACTTTCACCGACGACGTCTGAATGACAGCGTGCAAACTTTTCGCTTCGCTCTATTAACGACATTCGTGCCGCGCCAAGATTTTCTACAAGATTTACAAGATGTGGGGGGGTGTACATTAATTGTGTATCCCTCTGCAAATTGCGCAACTGTAACGCTGGCAGCCCCGTGTGGAGGGGAGGGGGAGATGCGCTCATGTGATTGGCTGAAAATGAGGGCGACATCTGATTGGCTACAGATAGGTCTATGTTGAAAAAACGCATTTGTGGATCCATCCACGGCGGGGGAGTCTCATAAATCCACACACATGTGAAGAATCCACAAACAAATGCAGTGCGATTGACAAATAAATAAACACAGACATGTCATTCTGCGTGCATTTGTAAATCGAACATATTTGTAAATTGTTCTGTGCGCATTTGTAAATCTTGTGTTTGCATTTGTAAGTCTCTCTGTGTGCATTTGCAATTATTGAGACTGATCTGACCCCATACAAAAGTGGGCGTATTGTCTCACAAGAATCCAATGTGATCTCACAGTGCATTACGTCACCCCGGAAACAATTTAACAAAACTGCGTTGGTAGCAGTGAGTACCTGTGCAAAATATCCACAAGGCCATACACAAAACTATACCCAATCAATCCCTGCAAGAGAACACACATAGCACGCTTGCCTCTCTCTTGCTGACTGGACACAATATGATAAATAATTATGATTACTAGAATTTTAGCTATTTAGCTATTGATGCTTTAATTTTAGACTACAACATTGTTAGTAAAAACAGCTCAACGAGATTTAACAATTGGTTAAACAATTTAACTTAAGGGTTAGGCTAAAAAACGGTCCTTAGCGTTAGGCAACAAAACTACTTATTGATACTCAGGAAACAAAACAACATGGTTTGGGTTAAAATAACTACATTCATTATTTTACCATTCACTTTAAGATTGATTTCCTTTGTATTGCAAACAAACCTGTGCGGTGATATGAATGATTTTACTTTCTGGTGTGGATGCACAGTAAATCTAATTGTGCAACTGGTAAAAGACGTGCGATCTACCCTCTATCCATGCCTCTGTCTGTTATACCTGTGCCCCATAGAGAATATACCTGCCACATTAATCTACACTGCCACCTGTGGTCAACGTGAAGTAGGCTCCCAATATAAATATAAACAGACATGAATACACCGACATTCCTAATGGCTCCTACACCCGGGCCCTAATTGTGAAGGTATACACAATTAATTACATTTATCAAAAAGGAGTCATAAAAAACAAAAGTCTGATCTTCCACTATTACCTTTTCTTCTTAGTTAGGGGTTACCAAGATGTGACTCAATGTTAGGTCATGACCTTTACACTGCTTCATGAAGCAGAAAAAGCTTGTATTTGGGCCGCTCCAATTGAGCTGTCTTTGTCTTTAACTGTACTGCACATACAAGTCCTTTCGTGTCAGGGTAAGTCTTGGTCACTATTTCCATGATACACTCGGAGCAGTTTGATCCATGATAACGACAATATCACCTGTTACAAAACTTCTCCCCGGCTTTGTCCACCTTTGTTATCCTGCACTAGCTACACGTACAAGGCAAGGACTTGTTGTTTGTTTTAATGGTGCGACTCTGGCTTTGCCCAAAATAAATGCAAGATGTACCTTCTTATACTCCTTCTCCAACACTGTTTCATAATTACGGTCAGTGGCATCTGCAAAGTGATGTAGCTGTTTATGTATGGGTTTTCTGAACGACCGACTATTTCTTGTCCACTTTAACAGCTGAAATCCCCCCTTTGAGCATATGTCAGTACGATCCATTACCAACTGCATTGCTTCTTCCCCTGTGGGCAAAGACTTTAGACAGTCATCCACCTAAAAGTTGTTGTCGATGGTGTCAATCACTTCCACTTTGAAGTCATCCTTATTGGACACTGCAGCCCTCTTTAAAGTGTAGTTGGCACAGCTCGGTGATGAAACTGGTTCCTTTAAACCCTGCTCCACAGTAAAAACAACTCTCAGGGTTGTTTTCTTTGGGTGGTACACTCCGTGATGCGGACGATACCAAACGTTGCCATCTTTACAGTCCAACTGGTCTTGAGGTACTACTACTCCATTATCACTGTCTGGAGATGTCCTCCACTTTTAAGGTAAGTCAATACAGTAATGACTTTCCTGCATACAAGTAAACTTCTCCAAGATCTCCATGAACCTCAGGTTCAACATTGACTTCTCCTGCTTCTCCTCCAGTGACTTTTCATTGATAACCTGATTATACTGAGAGACCAAAAGCTCTTCCATTCTGGCGATGGATATCATATTGGCATATATGGTCAAGCAGTTTCTCTGACAACAACCACTATTGCCCTTCAAAGGACCGATAATGACCCACCCAAATAGGGTCATCTCAGCAGATGGTCCATCACCTTGACTGTTGATTATTGCCAAGTGTTCCATGAGTTTTGGTGCATTAGTCCCGATCAAAAGTTCATCACCAGCATTCATTTCTGGAATCCTGATCTCTTTCAGATATTCCCACCTTTCAATGTCTCGCTGGGTAGGGATGTGTGTTGCCTTTTGAGATTGGGATTGTTTTCTGTGTTTTCTGTGTAGCAGAAACAAATTGGTTACCATCCAATTTGGACACCTCTAGTCCTTTAAGTATTAGGCTTTGCACAACTTTTTCTTGGCCCATAGTACTTAACCGAATGATCTTACCCCGTAGATTCAGTGTCTTCATTAAACAGTTTGTACAGAAAGTTGCTGTACTTCCAGGCATAGGTCTGCAGCACCTTATCTTGGTCTCCAGCCCTTGTACAACCACATGCCTGAAGAGATACTAGTGCACTATCGACTGGGATTCCTTGTGGTTTGTTTATTTGGTCTTTGGCATGGATATGTAGAATAGTCTGCTATATTATATTTATATTGCATTCGTCACAGGTCAGACGACTTCTAAATATTCTTTGCTCATCCGGCAAGCCTTCAAACATCCCAAAAAGATTCCTGTTCCTTTTTAGGAATTACATTGTCTCTTTTTGAGAAAATGTATTCAGCTTTCAACACCTGAATAGTGGCTGTGACTTTTCACAATAAAGGCAGGATTCAGAGGACAACGGATTAGATGTTTCAGGCTTCGTTGGCGTCTTGTGCGCTGTGCGCATAGGACTTACAGTATGGTTGATAGCTGCGATGGTTGTTGCAAAGCTATTTCCTTTGATGTTATGCCTGGGTAGCGGTTTTCTCCCATACAGCCATTGGTAAGGTGTTTAAACAGAAATATACAAATATACTAAAAGTGGATGAGAAAAGCTTCTCTAGAAAGTTCACCATTTCTGGAAACATGGCCCTGTAGCCTCGTCATTCTTGTATCTATGTAGTTTCTACTATGTAGTTTTCTTGTATCTCGCAAGAACCTCCATCTTTCCTGCAGCTTATATGGTCACTTCATTATGACATGCCTCATATTTGATGGAATGTTCTTCTCATCCATGTATTTTATTTTTGTTATAGCTTTTTGCAGCACCCTCTTAGGAACAGTGCAAATTCATGCAGTGTCTGAACATCCTCTGTGTTAACAACTTCTTTCAAAAGACCTTTTGCTCTTTGACATTCTTGTTGTGGAGCACCAGCTCTCTAGAGTGACCCCTGGTGTATTGTTTCAGAAAATAAAAAAAAAATTGATAACTGCCGGTTTTCTCTTCAATATAATGTTAAGAAATCCTTATAAACGAAATGCACTGCAATGGATCACCGTCAAATAAAGTCTTGCAGCATCGGCTATGTGTGTATGCCAGTTGTTCCTGTATTTTCCTCAGCTTGTCTTTTTCCAGTCTGAGTTTCTCCTCTTGTGCCTCTAGTTCATGTCTATTTTTCAGAGCAACATATCACTCCAATAAAGCTGCTTCATCTTTATGCATGAATATGAAATACTAGAAAATTATGATTTACCTTGACTTTTCCTGCTTGACCTTTTGCTTGAAAACACTAGCACACACAAAAGACACTGTCTCCAGGCCTAATGTCATCTTGGCACTTTTACAACTTTACAACACTTTTTTATCATCATCAAGTAAAACTATTTTTCTTCAGCCATGTTAATATTTCTTCAATAATTGTTGAATTAAACCATACTTCTTTCTTTCTCAGCTCCTCCTCGGGAAACTGTGTTAGGGAGTTCAGAAGCGGCCTTTAAATCTTTTTTATATTTTAGTGGACAAATCATTATTATTCTACTATATCCACTGTTGCTGTTATTGTTGGGTAGTTGTAACTTTTATCATCCCTACTACTCCCATTATATGAACAATTTCTGTCATATGCATTGAATGTGCTGTAACTCTGTTATGTTTTTCATTCTGTACACATGACATCTATTGTAGTTCTGTCCATCCTGATAGAGGGATCCTCCTCTGTTGCTCTCCCGAAGGTTTCTTCCTTTTCTTCTCATCTTTTTTTGCGGGGGGGAGTTTTTCCTGATCCGATGTGAGGCCCTGGGACAGAGGATGTTGTATGTGTACAGATTGCGGCGTTCCCGATACCACCATTGAGCTAACAGGACTCCAAGTGCTCAGGGCAGATAGGACAGCAGACAACTCCGCCCCCACGTGGGACAGTCGCATCATCTCACACTGTTCTTACTCACCCAAATACTCACCACTCATTAAACGTGAGAAACCATCAGTGAGAGCAATCAAAGTGTGGCCAGAGGAAGCAGACTCTACACTACAGCACCGGTTTCAACACACGGACTGGAGTATGTTTGCCACTCAGGCCACCTTGGACTCCCACACAGACATTTTGCCTCTTCCGTTCTTGACTACATCACTACCAACATTGATAGCGTCACCTCCGTCAGACACATCAAGACATTCCCGAATCAGAAGCCATGGAAGAGCAGATCAGGTGATCTGCAAGACTAGAGACCATCCAGAGCCTTAACGACTTTTGCCCTGTTGCATGAAGTACTTCTCAAAACCCGCCTACCACCCACACGGGACCACCTCCAATTCGACTACCACCAGAACAGGTATACAGAAGACGCCATCTTGACAGCGCTTCACTCCGCCCTCTCCCACCTCGACAATAAAAACACTTCCGTGAGAATGCTGTTCATCGATTTCAGTTCAGCATTCAACACCATCATCCCCTCCAAACTGAATGCCAAACTAGGTGACCTTGGCATCAACACCTCCCTCTACAGCTGTATACTGGATTTCCTAACCAGACCCCAGTATGTTAGGTTAGGTAATCACACCTCCTCTACCCTCACCCTGAGCACTGGCGTTCCACAGGGCTGTCTGCTGAGTCATCCCCTCTACTCCCTGTTCACCCACGACTGCACGCCTGTACATGGTTCTAACACCATCATCAAGTTTGCAGACGACACAACGGTGGTGAGCCTCATCAATAACAACGATGAGTCGGCCTACAGGGAGGAGGTCCGGCAACTGGCGCTGTGGTGCGCCAACAACAACCTTGCCTTCAAACACCAGAAAGACCAAGGAGATTATTGAGGACTTCAGAAAGAACAAACGCTACACACGCGTCCTCATCCACATCAACGGAACGGAGTTTGAGCGTGTTTCCAGCTTTTGGTATCTGGGTGTCCACATCTCCGAGGACTTCCCTTGGACCCTCAACACCTCAAACCTGGTCAAGAAGCGTCTCTTCTTCCTGAGGAGACTGATGAAGAGCCACATGTCTCCTCAGATCCTGGTGAACTTCTACCGCTCCACCATCGAGAGCATCCTTACTAACTGCATCACAGTTTGGTATGGGAACTGCTCTGCTTCAGACCACAAACTACTACAGAGGGTGGTTAAAACTGCCCAATGCATCACCGGTACTTCACTTCCTGACATTGAGTTCATCCACCTCAAGCGCTGCCTGCGGAGGGCATGCAGCATCATCAGGGACCCCACACATCCCAGCCACAGACAGTTTGCCCTCCTTCCCTCCGGGAGGCGCTACAGGAACCTCCGTTCTAGGACCATACCTGCCACACTAATCCACATTGCTACCTTTGGTCAACTTGAGGTAGGCTCCCAGTATAAACAGACATAAATACAGACATAACTAATGGAGCTGTGAGGTTAAAGTTACTGGTTTTGTGTTGATCACATTTACAATTGACAGGCATTGTTTTGTTATATGTTTGCTCCTACACTGCTGCTATTTATCCTTATACTATGAAACCCCTACTGGCTTGTTAAAATTGAGCATTGAGGGCAAACTTTTGTAAGCAGCTTCCTAATGAGGACAGCTATAAATGCACCCTGCGGACCACCAATGAACACACAAACCTGGCATCCACTTTAATTACTGATAAGTTGTGAGCCAGCTAAAGGCAGCGGATTTCCCTCCCCCAGAGCCCCTAATCTGTTTAAAGCCGACTGCTGATCCTAACTGCAGAGTCGGAGGATTCGATGGCAGGTGCCACTGTGAAGTCCCAGAACAGACGCTATCAGTCTTCCATCCCGATCTCCACATCTCCCAGGGACTGAAATACAAGTTCACCTCTATGTGTCCAACTTTCTGGCACACTCAATTATTAAGAAATCTGCTCAATCAGGCGCCAAGAAATAATCATAGTCAAGCACTGAGCTTACATGTTCTGGTTCCCAAAATGACGCTTTCCACAGACTGTTTACATACACTCTGTTTGCACACTATACAGAAAAATGGAGGCTACATCATTTGTTTTATAACAACACAAGTACTCATTCAGAAATTTCGTCAAGAAAAACTACATTTTATAGTGGTATAGTTGAGCAATTCACAACACATTTGAAACTCAATGTCACATCATCAATCGTGAAGAAGTACACAGATAATCTAAATAGTGTATATAAAATGTACAGCAGACTATTATATTTTAATAAATAGCAAGCCCTAAACCTTACCCGGAGAAGGAGATATACACTTCTAAAATGTTACACGTCTACGTAAAAACCTGTTAATCTAACATTATCAGTGTGCGTTAGCACATCATGAACTAGCATTAGCAAGTCTATGCTATGCTAGATTTTGAAGGTATACTAAATGTCTACACATGCTGAGTTTATTTTTAATGATTATAACATGAATAAACCTACTCGGCTTTATAGGAACAGTGTTTCGGTGATGTGGTGGTTTTACACTTCCCCTGTTTTCACTGCTGAGTCAGTTGACATGGCATATTGTAAACCTTAGAAAATTAGATCATATTTCTTTAGGGAGTGCTTTTAATGACAGTGTGGGTTCCCTGGTAACTCTGTCAGCTTGATGGAAAAGCATATGGGGGAGGGGCTTAGCGCTAGGTCCAAAGTGTGACTTTTTGCTCCAGTAAATTAGATCCAGAAAGGCCCCCCTCATCTCCTTGTTGTCTTTTTCCAATCGTCTTCAAGACTTCTGTGTGGTGAATGTTTCCAGCATTTGTTTGCTGCTCTTGGTTTTGTTTAGTGTTTTGACCTGTCACTGACTGATTCAACAACTGGTGTAAGGATTGGAACTGGCCTTACTATACCTAATAACCTGGCAGCTGCATTTTGAACCGACTGTAAGCAATTAGAAGCAGCTTGACTGAGGCAAAATAAACAAGCAATTTGTGGGAACAAAACTCCTGCTTTTCCCCATTCCATAGGTTCTAAAGATATCAGACTTTGTACAATGCAAGTTACACTAGTAAGCAACAAGCACCTTTTAAAGCTCAACTAGGGACACAAAAGACAGTTACAAATACTCTGTGGTTTATCAGCTCTTGGGGTTTTGTTTTTGTAGTAGATATTACTAATAAAACCCAAATTGTAATAAACCACATTTTTATATTGAAGCTCTACACACTTTATTCTCAAATGTTCCTCAATTGGAACTGTCCTTATAAGAACTAGCCGTTGATCCCACATTATCCCGGTTCTACCTTCCCTCCATTGGTTCCTGTAAAATTCAGGATTAACTATACAATATTTCTATACGCTGAAGGCACTGCATGACCTTGCCCCCAAGTTACATTTCTGATTCTTTCTTACTCTTTCTACCTTTCAACCACTGTGATCCTCTTGTATCCATCCACAGCTCCAAAATGCACAATGGGCATTTGCTGATAAACCAAACAATGGCTCCAGAGAAAGCCTTTCATATTTGTATATTACCTAAAGGCCACCATAGTTTTCCAACATGCTTTTAAAACTGTGGTAATGTGAGACAACATTGTGGCACCACCACTGATTTCTATTGCTCTTAAAGTAGAGTTATAATGGTAAGGATGGCCTCTGTACGAGGTACCGTGTTGTTGCACTTGAAGGCTTATGTTACTCCAGTAAGTAGAAGGGTGTTCAGTTGGTTCTTCAACCAAACCACTAGATACCACCAGATCCTGCATACTGGATCTTATTGTTGTGTTTAATATTATAATCAATTTCGACCTTATCGATTCATATTATTCATGTGTATCCGTGTTAATCAATTTGTCACATTTTGTTTAAAAAAGTACATTATAAATGACGTTTTTCTTACTTACTATAGGCGCGATCTTTCCCTCATACCCCTACCACCAAGTGGCCTTACCTTAACTGCACTTTGATTTATTTTCCATAACTATGTTCTTTTTCTTATCAATAGCATCAACTTCAGTTGGTTTGCAAAAAACATTTTATTTATTTTTATGTGGAAAGAGTGTTAATTGAGTAGTATTGAGTATGTTATTAGGTGCTTGAAACAGTGGTTATCAATACCATTCAGGCCAAACTGCACACACCATGTTGAATAGTGTAAATAAAACTTAAAGTTGTCAACAAAACTACTTGGTTAGGTTTTGCGTCAAAATAAGAAAGTGTGTTACCTACCTTAGTTAATTAAGTTATACCAAAATGATGGTTTTACACTTGATCCAAACAGCAACCACCTGGGTAAAAGTCCTGTGTTGTTTGAACCATTCAACCACCCTAACCTCCTGCAAATTACTGACCGCTCATATCAAAATGGACTTTAAGGCCTGTACATGTAATAAGGTATTTTAACCATCCACAACTGTTATGTAATTCAGTGCATTGGCCAACTACACACTGGAGCCTGATGTTAGCCGCTTCAAACTGCTGGCAGGTGTGGTGACATGTCACCGGACTTCAACAAGTCATTACTTACTCATTATTACAGCAAGAATCACAGAAAGAACCCACACATACCAGCATTCAATCGATAAAATGTACTGTGTTCTTTAATTCATATGTACATCTCTACCCCCCACACCTCCAATAAAGAACATGTCAATGAATACTTTTAATATATTTAGTCAGTTTTACAGCTTCTGTACAGGATTGCTGATTTCAAGAAAATCACAACTAGGGCAGCAACATTATTTTCTTTGTTAGAGGAACCAAGAACGAGCATAAATGGAGTGAACAAGCGGAATTAGCAGGTAAGAGGTAAACACACAGCTCATTAGGGATATGTACAGAAGCAGCGCAATTGGGATATTCTATGTACAATACAAACCATTCATACAAATTAGGCTCTAAGATATAGAATTCAATACATTACATTTGATATATTAAGTGACAATGAGCAGGCCCCATCCCCCACAAACGAACCGCTGATCAATCAGGTAACCAGACATTCAAACAGCTGAGAATGAGCCAATCACCCAAGAAACTCAACGTCTAGCTGTACTAGCAAGAACACTGGCAACAGCTGAGATTGACAGGGTGACAGGGTCACAGTGTCTTAGCGCATTAACGCATGTTCTCTCCCAACCTGAGGGGGAAGCCTGCTCAGATCTAGCTCACCCCTACATAGGTAAGACCACCTTACATTGCTAAAAGCATCAAACGCACATTCAAATCTTGACTGTTCTCCTCAGCTGCCTTGCAGGTTTATAAAAAGGAGTTTTTTTTTCATTTTTTTTAGATGAGGAACTAATTTAGTTTTCCATTTATGCAGGATAAACTGCAGAGCGTAAATAGCACAGGAGGGGTGAACAGTCCATATGTTGTTGTGCAGAGTTATATGCTAAGGGAGGAAACTAAGTTTTCAACATCTAGTTTGAAACGTGTGAACTAAAAATAAAGCAAACAACAAAGGGCAGAGTTTAAAAGTGATCCCAAAAGGACCAAAAAGCCCTGCTATTTACACAACAGAGACAAAACATAATTCAGGATCAACATTCTAACTGCTAGTAATCACAGAGTTGTTCAGGTCATTGCAAGCACTTCACAGTCTTATATACCATACCACCTTTTACATTTTAAATCTCTCTGCAAAAGTCAGAACATTAAATTGGGAATTCAGTTGGAATGGCTGACTGTGGTATGAAAATGGTTAGGGACAGTACGGCTAACATACACATTTCTCTGGGATGGGTAGAAGCCCCAGTTTGTGCTCCACTCGTCCACTTTTCTGTATATGAGATCATAGAATGGGAACATCAGCCAGAAGGGAAGTAGGGAGTGTCACTGTGGTAGTTATAGTCTGGGCAAACTTTCTGCACCAGTTTGTAGTCGGTGCTGTAGAAGGAAATGAAGATGCAGATGACTTTGAAAGGTTTGGAGCAGAGCCAGGAGACGTGGCTCTGGGTCTGCTCCTGGTAGCAGGTCTTGGACGGGTCGAAGTTGCAGAGTGTGTTCTTGGCACCCTTCTCCACCTTCTCGTACTCTATGCGGCAGTTGAAGGACTTTGAGTCCTTTGCATCGATGACGGACTGCTGTGCCGCCATGTCGAACTCCACTATCTTGGTTGGAGGGACCAAGCTGACGGACACGTTGCCCTGGCCTGTGGAGTTGTGGCGGAAGTAGACACTGAAGGTGCCATTGCCGTGATCCACGATCTTACCGGTGATCAGCAGGTTGAGTTTGACCGTCTTGATGTTAGAGTGGAAGTCCCCCCAGCCGAACATCTTCTTGAACTTCCCCGTCTTAACCATTGGCCGCCTTTTAGCACGCGGCCGCGAGTCCTGCAAGTCTGTGGTGTTCCTCAGCCAGTCCCACAGGTCCTGCTCAGAGTAGGGCTCTGGAGTATCATAGCGAAGGTCCAAGGCTGTGATGTTCTCTTTTCCATGAAGTGTCTGTGACAGCAGCCTACTGATGGACATGTCCTTACTGCTTCCTGTCCATATATGCTTTAGTGTGGATTTGGGGCTTCCCGACTTGACAATATCCGACTTTGAGGCGTGGGCACTCGTAACCTGGGGAAGAGAGAAAAAACATCTGATTGGCCACATATCTCTTTGACTCTTGTTTTCTGGAATTGTAAGTGTAACCTATGAACAATTTTAAATCTGTATTCAGGCAAACATACAATTCAAGAATAATGGAGAATATAACTGTTCAAAATCACGAATAAATGTTTTCTCATTCTTACATGTAGCTCTTCTTTTCTAAGTATGAAATTATCAATGAAATAATTATAGAATATGCATATGGTATATTACTACGTTATTGCTTTTTACAACTGTGCAATAGTGTAACAGGAATTATGCATTATGTCATTTGCATTCATGCGCGTCCTTGTTTTAGTTGAGTACGAGACACAACCAAGACACCAACATTTCTCCGTAGTGCCACCGGTGAACAAACACTCAGCAGAGTAACCTTTTAATTCTCATCATATCTCCTCCAACCATCAACCTGAGTTTAACCAGAAAATATCGGTAAAACACCTTTTAAAGAACACCGTTTAAATTTGTCAAACAAACCAATTACAACTTGAAATCCCCAAATGTTCCAACACCTCATTACCAACCTGTTCCCATTCCCAACTCGTCACATACGGATGCTTGGACAGGACCCCTTGGCGACACTTAGGTTTAGGCAACACTGTGACGTAACTCAAGAACTTTACAAGTAGTTGCCTAACCTAAAATAAGTCCCATTGATATTTCTTTTCCACACAGGACACGACCAGCTGGTGACCCATCCATCAACCTCATTACTCCACCCAATATGGACTTTGTCACTCTTTATACTACTTTGCTGATGCTGCTCTAAGCACATGTGTTACAGTTATTTAAAAGCACTGTGGATCTCATACAGCCGCTTAAGTGCGTTGGTATCAGATGCCAAGAGCCTTTAGAAAGGGTCTGTATTTGACTGGGAATGAGACCGGACTGCTTATACACACCTAATATCAAGGATCAAGTCCACACTGGTCATAGGTGAAGGCCTTGTAACAAAGGCTTACATGATGGTTTTCTGTTCTGTTCGCAGACCCAGTGCCACAAGCTTCACCTTTCATAATGTCTTGGATATAATGTTGAATAATTCTGTGGAATTTCAAGCCGGTGGGTGGAATGGAGGTCTCAATTTTAGGGCCTAGAAAGGTTTGAGCCGGCCCCACCAATACAGAAACGTACTTCTGTATCAGGTGAAAGGATGTGTCATGAGATATTTCTCATTGATATTTCTCATCTCTATCAATTAAGGAAATATTGACTTGTACATTCAAGCATGTCGTCTTCCACTAAATTGACCAATAAAATATATTCCATAGGAGGGGGGGAGGGGGGGGGGGGGGGGGGGGTTAAAAGAGATTGTTTAAATGGTGACAGAAGACAGTTCCAAATTGGGAATTATAGTGAAGGAAGGCGAGCGAAAAAAAGGATAAAATAAAACATATTGTTCCCATCTTCTCCCTCTGACAAATAGAGGGAGTATCTGTTGGCTCACACAGATAAATGCAGTGGTTGTTCAGAGGTTAAAGAGTGGACTATTAACTAAAGAATGCTCACTGAATGGAAGATTGATGATCCCGAGAGTGTTCACTATTTAGTGCCGATGAGTGGAATTAGGCTCATACAGGCCTCGGTGGACATATGCGATATTGATTGCCTGATTTCTACAGTAAGACGTGACAGCAGATCCGTCTTGCTGAGTTTTTTGCATTTTGTGGCTTGCCCCCAGGATCGAAACTTGGAAAATAAGCTTTTGCAACCAATCAGTTTTGAATTGAATTGCCTCACAGCGTGTCTCTCAACAGCATGTGGTCATATAGAAAGCTTTACACATGAGGGGAATATACCTGAAGCTCAGTGGTTCTCAAACTTTTTCTGTCGCGCCCCACTTCGGAGGAAGAAAAATGTTCGTGCCCCACCGCCCCAACAACATTGTAACAAAATGTTTTCTGTGACTACTCCATCTGTGCTTTTTCCAATAATAGAATAAAGAAAATTGCAATCACTTTTAATTAAACCAGATTGCTCCATCAGACACAAACAAATAAAAAGTGCAATCACTTTGTTAGAACAATGCAAATAAAGTTGTGCAAAAAAGAACTAATATTTGGCAAATAGCTTATTGTGGCAGCAATTAACATGTTTGGCAAATATTTTCAAGATAATAACAATAAGTGCAACCTGTGAAAAACTAAATAAAACAAGTTCAAATATTTGGCAATAAAGAGTTTTACACTAAATATCTTTTAAAAACAATAACGTGCAACTGGTGCAAAACAAACTTAATGCAGATGTGTGAGCCATCAAGTTGTATCAGTATTAGTTCAAATTCACTCAATTCTCAAAGGAATCAATATTCCCTTGATGAGTCACCTGACCCACATCTCCAGCTTCCTGAGGAAGGTGCTGCTCTCTGCCTTGAAGATGAAGATTGAATTCATTCAGCGTTCCAAATATGTCACTGAGAGAGGCCAATTTCATCAGAAACTATTCATCAGAAAACTTGCCTGCAAATTATTAATTATAATTGAATTAATAAATTTGACTCCAAAAAGTATATGCATAAAATAAATGATGAACTGAGTCCACCTCCTCTTTGCAGAATAATATGTGCATGGATAATGTGTACCATTTAAATGGTGTTGTACTGTCCTGTTTGACATATGTCATGCATATGACGGATGATTAATGTCTCTGAGCTCAAAGACAACCCCTTCCCTCGTGAGAGCCACCGAGCTTCGCTGTGAAGCAGCTGAAAGCTCCGCTCCCGTCTCCACAGAGTGAAAACAGTGGTGCGTTCAGGGGTCACTGATAGCATCGGTCAAAACCTCCTCGTGTAGTTCACGGCTCATCTGTCTGTCTGCTAGCGCCTGTCTGTGAATGACAGTGTGTCCATTGCACATTTAAAGAGACCCTCTTGATCAGCTTCCCGTTCCCTGCCGTGGTCTGCGCACCGTCTGTGCAGAAACCCACACAACTCTCCCATTTCCTCCCGTGTTCCGTCAGGTAACTGCTCAGAAGCCTAACGAGCTCTTCATTTAGCACTACTAAGCTACACGGGAGTCGCATAGGAGCTTGGACGTCGCGATCGCGCATGCGCAAGCGTAACCCGTTAACTCCGTAACCGTAGCGTAAACATTTAGCTACACATACTTTTGTAATATGTGAAGTTCTCCGCACTGCCCCCCGCGACCCACCTGTAATACCACATGTTGAGAACCACTGCTGTCACAGACAGGCTCAGAGCATTTCAATCAAGATATGATTCTGAGAGTTTTAGATTAAAGCTGATAATAGTTTTGTTTTGAACAATGATTATGTTGAACTACTTCTGCTTTTGGCCCAAATTGTAACTGTAATTTCCGGAGAAGAATTGTGTGTATTTAGTTTATGTTTCTTTTCTTTTCTTGTCGGTCTGTTGCTAGGTCAGTTGAACAAGCTGAACTATTGTTGTCGTTGAATGAACCAAGCTTTCATAAAGAGTACACAATTAGTTTGACAGAAATTCATGATCATTTGACCGATACCATGAGATTCATGGTTGCATGAAAGTTGGTTCAGGCATTTATGTTCCCATCAGGTCAAATCCTACTGACTTTGATGATTCCTCTGACTTTTCCTCTAATGCAACCATGAAATTGATACTTACGATTTCTTTGGAGAAAATGTGCCCACTATTGGGTGGATTGAAGTGAGATTTTGTACAGAACTCAAGGTTATGATAGGAACTGCATTCTGCCCTGCCGCTCGTTCACTTCACGGTAAAATATGCTTACCTGGCAAAACAAAAACTATTTGCATTCTGGTAACATCATCAATTGGATTAATAACTGTAATATAATAACTGTTCTGGGATGTGTAACCCCTTGCACTACTCGTTTCTGTGGAAAGTAATATAAAGTAATTTGCGCGACTGACCAACATTGATGCTAATACACTAAACTAAGATGGTGAACACAGTAAACATTATTCCAGCTAAACAACAACATGCCAGAATGATCAGTATGGGCATATTAGTATGCTTATCTTAGCATTTAGCCCAAAGCATCATTGTTCAGTTTACAGAAATGAACACTGCGTTACAGTGAGTTAGCCACGCCATCAATATGTCATGGTATGGACACACTCTGCTGCCCTGCTTCTGCTATGTGCATGCAAAGGGATCACCTCATGAGTGAGAATTCAGAAATTGTACCAGTTGTTATGTACCATTCAAACTGTCTCGTGTTTTAACATGCATGTGATAACGGAAATGGGAAACAATAGGAAATTTGTTTGGAAAGTTATCCGGTTGTAATGCAAACTCCTGTTAACGATGCGTTCACATCCTAAATCGTGGCTCTACCCTAAATAGTATATTAGCTGCTTCATATTATCTGTTTTGGATCATGGCCAAATGAGTAAAAAAAGTTTCTGAATGACCATGCTGCTCTGCAGTTGCAATTATGACCAATGAGCAAGAACGGCAGTCAGTGAGTGGTTCTGTTTATACAGCCAGTGTTGGAATGACGGACGCATCTAGTGAGGAGAGTCCGTCCGTTGTTGCTTTTATATATATATATATATATATATATATATATATATATATATATATATATATATATATATATATATATATATATATAAAAGTACAGGTAAACAGGCTTTCCCCTTTGATAGACAAGGAAAACATCAAAGTTGGCAACAACTGGAGCCTCAGAATGCTTCCTTTTACTTTATGTTGACTAAAACTAATAATTATGACTTAACTCACACTTACATGCATTTAAAAAAAAAAAAAAAGCCCAAATTAGCACTATCATATTAGCAACCACACTTTGGATTTCACAGTTACAAATCAATTAATAAAGCGTTCATCTGGATTACAATAACATTTAAGGAACTGTATTATATTCAGACGTAATTGTGCACTAATTAGACTTTTAAAGTCACCCTCGTGGAGAATGTGTTCTACACTATCCATCCATCCATCCATTTTCAATACCGCTTATCCTCATTAGGGTTGCGGGGCGCTGGAGCCTATCCCAGCTGACATAGGGCGAAGGCAGGGGACACCCTGGACAGGCCGCCAGTCTACACTAGTCTTGAGGAAAAAAGGGAAGAGACAAACAGAACTGACTGAAGTTAACAGCCCACTCAGTGGAGCTGAAGAGGGTCTCAGGGGATCTATCTTTAGCCTCAAGGGTTAAACTCAGAGCACGTTGCTGCATGAGGGAGATACACTCAGCAATCATTTCCTATTCAAACAGGTGAGGTGGTCTTCTCATACTAAAGAATACCTCAGGAGGGTGGGGGGTGAGGATTACGTTGGAATGGATTTATGGTAATGTACCTGCTTATGAAGAGGATCTGGTAAAGTCCCTTTTCTCACAGTGGAGTCAATAGAATTGATTAAAAAAATGAACGTATAACAGAAGACAAAGCCTTTGAGATGCAGTTGCTTTGAGGGAAATGGTCTCTTTTCCATATTCCAGCTTAATCCTCACCGATATACAGTCCTTGCACACTTGGTCAGCTGTAGAACACCACATGAACCAGCGGTGGTGGAGGAGTTCTGATCCTGTACTCTAAAGTGGAGTAGAAGCTTAAAGGTGCGTAACACGAGATCGGGAGCCTTTTGATTGGCCCTCAACACGGTGACGCCTGAGCCGATGGCTCGTAGTTAACTGTTCCAACAGCGCTGAGAGGACAAAACGACGGCAACAGACAAAACAGGGTTTACCCCAGGGGGAACCAAAAGGTCGGCGCGACACTTCAGTGACAAAGTTGTAAGTCTGGACGTTGTTATCAGTTGTAACCGCCAAATGAGAGCAGTACAGACCGGCGGCCGTGAGCTAACCGGTGGGCACGCTCACATGCACTAACGTGCACTGATGGCACACCCAGTAGTCCCAGCTATGTCAAATCAAAGAGAAGCTCATTTGACATCACACACAGAGGGAGAGCCACTTCACTCTCTGCTCAGGTAGACTTTACTCCACAGCATTTTGACATGTCAATTAGTTGTTTCACGTTATATTAATGATCTGGATGTCATATATTGCTCTTTTAGCGTAAAAACCTGGGCCATCCATGCATCTGTCCTGTAAAATGCTCTTACCAGCTGTCTTCGATCAATATTACATTTGCTGGCCCCTCTGTTTGGATAAGATAATGTACAGGTGAGACCTATATATATATATATTCTATAATTTCACTTGAAATTGCTTGGTTCCTTTTGCTCTAAGTTCTCATTAACATGGTATAACATTGTATTTTATTCCCACAGGATTATTCAAAAGTGAGCTTTACCATGTGGTTATTTCAAATGACCATTGATTTATTGATTTACCAGAAAACATGCAATGTACATGCAGATGAACAGAGCCAGGCCTCCCTTGTGCCGCCAGCGCCCGAGCTTCCAGCTGGCACAAACCCAGTGGCAAAACGCTGCCGGCTGTCTTCACGTCATCGGGTGGACGTTCATGTACTGCAGTTACACAGCCCAGAAAAAAAGGAAAAGTTTCATCCGACTGAATTAGACCTCAGCTAAAAATTAAAAAGTGTTTTGCAAATCCACATTTTCATTTGGTCTCTTTCCATATGTATCTGTTAGTTACTACAATTCACCAGCCAGTCCCAAAGTACCAACATCTCATTTGATTGGATTCTTTTCTCTAAACGGATAGTTCAACATTTTGTGTGGAGAAAACTGCAAAACTGAATTCATTTTTCAGGAATATTACTGCAAATATATAAATATTGCTATTCTTTCGTCAGTGGGCTATATATATATATATATATATATATATATATATATATATATATATATATATATATATATATATATATATTCAATTGCATTTATGTTACCTCATTCAGTGAGGTAGTGACTAAACAGACATTTATTTAAATGCAAATCTTCAAAATGGTCAATTCCAGCAGATGAAGCATTCTTTCAATTTCTATTCTAGAATAGTTTTAATGTTTTTTTGCATAATAGTCTATTTGAATCAAATAAAAGATATCCTGGGAATTCACACCACTCTGTCCCTGAAGCTACTGACATTGATATTACTGTTGAAAAAAGTTCACCATTGAAGGACTAGAGTGTCTGTATCCCAGCTCTGTGCAGTAATAACATATGGCATTCACAGAACACAACGTGTGCAGTAGGTGGCTGTTTATCTGTACTCATTGTTTGTCTTGTCCAGTGGGCTCTATATGCGGCGTACAGACATGTTTATCTGTGCAGTTCTCTGCCCAGGCATCATCCAACATGTTTCGGGCCAAGGGCCAGTGGGTCTGCTGGATCCTGGAGCTGCCAGCTGCAGTGCGTTCACCTGAGGAAATGGTGCATCTGGTAAACACGGCCGGCACCGCAGCCAGCACAGGCTTCGCAGATACCTGACTACCGGCCAGACAGCCAGTTGGTTGCCCCCCAGGCAAAGAAGACTGCTAGGCGTGTCTGTACTATTCAGTCCAGACGTGAATTCTTTACTGAAGCCTCGGCGTACTGAAAGTCCTGCAAGTCTCTACCGGATCGCTTGAAAGTTGCTGCAAACTTCACATTTAAGAGAGCTCCCAAAATCCTTTCTCAGAACGGGTTTTACAAATCCCGCTAGAAACTGTATCATATATCGGATAAAGATCTTCAGTTTGTCCGTCTGTATTGTAAAAAAAACAACAACATGACATCTGCAATATTACACATACTGCAGGGCTCTTCTTGGAGAAGGGTCCAAGCAGGTCAATTACAAGATAGTAGTTATAATGTCTAACTGTGAGCAATCTCTTAGGCTATTAATTGAAATAATCACAACATTGGTGGGTCATTCACATACTACACAAACAAGCCCGTCAAAGCCGCATGCTGGGCAGCTACTAACTTACATTCAAACACCATTCGGTCCAGTAGGACCGAATGGTGTTTTATGGATGATTTCTCTCAGGCAAAGTATTACAATCTCCAATTTTTTTTAAGAGCAACAGTTTTTTTTGTAACTTTACCTCCCCTTGCCCCTGTTCTCTTATTCTTTTCATATTACTTGTCCCTTTGGCCTCAGCTTTCTACAAGCCGGTATGAAACACTGTCAAGTCGTGCTTTCGATGTCTTTGTGTTTCCAGTCACAGGTCATTTGCCACAGGATGTGTCACAGTGTGTGCATCTTAGAGTGTGACGTACAGTCAACTGTCTGATAACCATCAAACATGTTCTCTGAGTGACTAGCTGTCAACACTGATAAAGCTATCTCTACTACAAACCCAGACACATGCCGTCAGTTCCTGAAAAACTGAATCAAAAGTAAGGACTAGAGGCCGGCTATAACACATATTTCTTTTTAAGTCTGTCTACTTCTCAGCAGGATTTGGTGAAAAAAAGAGCATTATAAAAACAAGTGCATTTGGCTTAATAGGGTGTCAATGTGTATTGTTTATTTCAAAAGACTTGAGTCCTGTGCAGTTGAATGTATTGTACGTGTGTGTTGGAGAGACAGCAGGTGTTCAGTACAGCATTATGGAAATGCTTTCACGGACTGGCTGCAGGATTTTAATGAGTCACTCATAGAGGTTAACATGTTTAAATGAGCAAGACTAACAACATGACTGTTGAGCATTTGTATCCCCCAAAAAGTAAAGCATCCCTTAAATCTGGCTTCACAGCACAACGCCATGCAGTCAGCAGTGAAGACATTTTAATGTGGTAAGATTAAGGATCTAAGTCTAATATTCAACATGGGATTTGTTTCCACTTCTTTTCTTTGTCTGCAGTGAAGACAGACCAGGATATAGCATGGGCTTACAACCACTTTCCTCAAGTTGTCAATTAAGATGCTTCTTGATGCTTCTTAATAGAGAGCTGCAGGGATGATGTATTTTTGTACTGGTTCCCTTGACAAAAAGTCAATGGGACTTTTCCATTGGATTTTTACTATTAAATACATTTGGTGACAAACTGTTTTGGATACTTACACTTTAATTAATGTGGTATGAATGCATTCGTCAGAAGTAAAAAGCTAACGTAAGGCTACAAATGAGGACACACCATGCAGGTGGACTTGCGTTCCAGTAATGACGTTAAGACGTGTAAAAGCTTCTAAATTCACGTGTATTATTATAAAATATAATAATACACGTGAATTGTCTCGATCAAAACCTTCAAATCTCTTAAGCTTGTGTTACACAGACCTTATTTCAGACATCTAACCAAAAACCCTTTTAAAAACCCATTGACTTTGAGATGAGGGAACCTACATTACACGATGTGACCCGACAGTTGGGCCGGAGATTCTGATGCAAAGCTAGTAGCGCCTACTGTAACCTGCAGCCTCTGGCGTGCAGCACAGAGAAGAAGGCTACACAGGTTTTGGTCAACTCAATTCATTCTAGAGACCACAGACTTTCTTCATCTACAGACTTGTCGTCTTCAGCCTCAACGGCCACTGTCTCACATGACATCACTTGAGGCAATGTATCAGGCTCCACACAGCTCCCTCTGGAGCCACAATCGGCTGTCTACGACTTCAGTCTGCATTAAGTAACTGGGTGAGATCAATAAACGGCCAGAAGCAAATGAGTTTCTTCATTTAAATGAACAGTGAGTCAAATCTCCAGTGAGTCCTGTAGTCCAGAAGCTACCTTCTTTTTGCAAGGCCAACATTTGAGCAGAAATTATAGATCACAATTTTACAAAAAATATTATTACTTACTTATTAATCTGCGTTCCTGTAGAGTGTCACCAGCATTTTGTGATCCAAGAAATAAACATAATGTTCAGATTGTAATGTAGATTTGGGAATATGATCAGTTTACCATTGACAAGGATATTTACACCTAAATGACTGAAGTTATGTGAAGCTTAGAGAGAGTGCACTTCTGGCCAAGGAAAGCAACATGTGTTCAACATGTCACTAGTTCTTACATTCTCTATTTATGTTACCCGGAATAGAGGTATTGAAAGTCAAATTTAATTTTGGTATTTTCTAGTAATGTTGTATATATATCTGTATATTTTGGATGGGGCAAAACTCAAATAAAAAAGAATATCGATGATTAGTGGCCACGAGGCTCAATTACAATTTATTGACATTTTGGATTATTTTATTATATTTTTTATTTTATTCTGTTTATTGTTTGGAGCATGTGATTAAAGACAAATGTTGGTGTGAATGATAAATAAAGTTCGATTTTATCTGACTCAAGAAGCTTTAATATTTGTAAAACCTCCCAAGGTGTAATGTAAATTAAAATGTAAATTATATAGGACGAGTCTCGTAAATCAGCAAGGGGGACACACAAAGCCAGACATGATCCCTCACTGGCTTCCCACTTACCAAAATCCAGCTGCCAAGTAAAGCACTGTTCTCTGTGACTCATTGCACCACAGTGTAACCACTGACAAGTGGAACAAACCATGAAATCCCTCTCAACTCCTATCTTCAAGAACTTGTCATGCTTCATTTGGACACAGGAGGAATCATCCACCTAGATTTACCCTCATTGCCCTAAACGGTGCTCTTTCTTTAGAGGAAATCCTGGACATTCTATAATGTGTTCTTCTAATTAACTTGTCGCTTTTTGCTGAACACACAGGTATTATTGATGTGGCTGCATTATAGCCAACAGCTGAAGACTGGGGCAATAAATCAAATCACAACACTTGCATTGCCATCCATGTTGTGTTGTGAGCTCTATGGTAATCTGCACCTCAGTGACTGGAGAGGAAAAAGCATTCATTCATACTGTACACACTGTAGGGGGTAGCAGCAGCTGATAACCCAGGAACATACTACCAGGAATCATATATTGTTAATTCTCATTTTACGACTAGCAGGCGTGTCATCCCTGGCTGTGGTAACTAAGAGAATGAGCAGGGCTGGCACCACCTCGTTTGCTTTTTTACTGCCCAATAAGACAGAAGACAAAAGATCTGAGATGAAAATGTCTCTTTTGAAAATGTCCAATCATCATACTCATGCTGAGGGAAAATGCTGGGCAAAGAATGAAGGCCTGAGCACAATGTGGTGCATGAAAGAAGCCTCGTGAAGGCTTCGGTGAATGAAAAGAGAAAGGGAGAAAGAGAAAGAGAGGAACATTTGAGGGTCTTAGCTTTACAATAGAGGAAGAGCGGGACAGAGGAAGATTGACCCTGAACATACGAACAATTAACCTTCAGTTCAGCAGAGTAAGTGAACTCACTATAAAGGCCTGTATGTTCATTTGACCGTGTTTCTAATGCTGCGTTCACACCAACGCTGTACTCGCGTGAGTTTACTCGCCCGACTATTTGTGGTTTATTTGCGTCATTTGCGCCAGAGAGGGCGTGGCTTATCTGCGTGGCTTTATTCCGTGGAAACAGTTATCATTTCTGCCATCCACCACGGAAGAAATAACCACTAGTTCTGCTTGTTCTGTTGTTGATTTCCACAAACGTCGGACCATCAAACGCCCTGGTGTTTGGGTCATAACATCACCCGTGGGCTCACACGGCTCGGTGGCTTTCGCCGACTACATCTGGGTAACTGTCGCTTACAACGCTACGAAAATAGCAGCAGCCAGTTAGCTTACTCTATAATTTCCAGGGCTTTTGCAGGATGATTGTGTAATGTGCATTTGAAATATTCGTGGCTACACACATTGACAGAAGCGGCAAAATAGGACAAAGATCTGGGTGGGCTGGCCAAATAAATATGACATGTGGGAAAGATGTTTGTGGTGAACACAGATCACAAACTGTCCTCTGATGTGTTTTCTCCTCGGCTCCATTGGGCAGCACATTCAGACATGACCGAGGCATCCAGAGGCTGTCTGCAGTACCTGTGGCCACATCTCATGAAGTGTTCCTCAGAGAGAATAAACCATGAAACACGGTCACTAACAGCCAACCATCGGGCTTGGTGGCACACGGCTGCTAAACGCGCTGGAATACCACGGTTTGCCCATGTGCTACAGCTGCCTCATGTAAGCAGACTGTTAGGCACATCATTAGAGACGTTCTGGCTCTGTATGCGTGCAAAGGTTTCACACTCTTGCTATTTCTTTCTTATGTTTTTAGGCGTGTGTATGATTCAGCGCGTATGAATATTGACATAGAAATCAAACCATAGCAATGATTTATCGTCAAATAAGGATTATACATTTTGTTCACAAGACCAAATATCTAATACGCTACTTTTTAAGAAATGTAATGAAAAGACCATGGGGTTATTAATATGAAAACAAAGTCATCCTGTAGGGAGAATGAATGTGTTTTGAAAATGTCATGGACATGTGCCCACAGGCTCATGGGATAGGCTGTGTGCAAATGGTGATGCAAGAGTTCTGAATAGAGCATCGATGTGTTCAATAAACGTCATTCCCATCGTCCCATTAGATAACAAATATTGTGTTCAAGTGGGAATCTTAGCTTGATAACGGTGTAAGAGGAAATGTCCCGTCTCATAGATTGTTTTAAATAGATGGATCATACAGGAGCTGTCACCCTGAGACGTGGATGTCATTTGGAGCCAGAGTCTGTGCAGCAGTGATCAGTGATCTGCTGCCAGACCCAATCAAAAGCACAGCCCCAACTTGATAGTGAGAGACAATCACAACTGTCAATCATGATGTCACTCCCTCTTTGTATAGCAGCAAATAACTAATAAAACCAAAATGATGAGAAAAACAAACACTTGAACATACTTGAGTGTGAGAAGGACATAAACCATCTTGGGGAAAAATGTATTTAATGTGCACTTAGATTTTTTTGTTCAACCCACGTCCTATCTGCTAACACGGCGGTGGGTAGCTTTTAGCTGTCATGTTGTCCATCTTTATCGAACATCTATGGGAGGTTGTGATGTTTATTAGGATTCATCAGCGGAGGAAAAGCACCTCAGCAACTCTTCTATGAATGACATTACAGAAAGCATATAGCATTCTTCTGTCCAACCAATGATGTGGCAGATTAGTGTAATTTGTGATGTATATATTATTGATCTTTTGTGCAACTGTGACTGAATATGTTTGATTTTTAACACATGGATCTGTATTGTAAAAACACTAATAATCATATCATAATGCATTACATAATGTAATTTACCTTTAGATTTTTTACTTATAACTATAAGTGGGTTTGATAAATTGAACTGTATACAATATGTTTAAGTGACTTGGGCTGTGCTCCCATCACAAACAGGTAGAAGAATGGGCCATATCCCACATCTCTCCCTATATACAGCATTACACCACATTTACATTCCATCATTTTAAGTTCATTGTCAGAATTTTGAGTATACATTATAAAGTGCCCTTCAAAAATATAACAAAATAGTGTATTTGTGACTTTATGCTGACAATCCCACGATGCAATGTGTCACATTTGATAGATGTTTAGAATTGCATTTTTGCGACATGTCAGGGAAGAAGCAGGAATATGATGATTAACAAGATAACCAGATACTTTCTGTAAGAGCTACTCAAACGTGTGTTTAAACAGGAGTGGTTTCAGTTCACAGTTTCCCCTTTTCAGAGGATCCTTAAAGGAACAAACTCCATGAAGAACAAAAAGCTACACCTCAAGTTAGAATTATTTCATTAAACTATATTACCATACTCAAGATTATATATTATATACATATTAATATCCATGCACAGCAAATGCTTACATTTAACTTGACAATCAAACAACTATACAAGGGAGAGAACCATGTAATGAAAAGAATTAACATGAATGAATGAACACTGAGTAATTAACTCTTGGTTCACATGAAATCTATAAATTTTGGTAAAACCTCAAATGCGTTCTCACTCTCATTGTCTTGCTGTTTACAACTTGAGATTCTGGCTGGTAAAATTCAGAAGCTAATATGTCCCGAGGTACCATAAATCAAAGCCGGCTTTATTTTGTCAGCACGCAGATGGCCCAAATACACAACTCACCTC